>NW_005353326.1:916841-923636 GCF_000412655.1 Myotis brandtii
CGCGGGCGGCCAGAGTAGCCGGCGGTTCTTCCCGACAGGTTCGGAGCTCCTCCCGGATGGGGCGGGGCTCGGGGGGGTGAGGCTTTGGATGAGGGCGGGGTCTTCTCTGGGGACCCAGCTCCCATGCTGGGAATTCCGCTCCGCCACCTCCTCCTAGCAGCCCACTTGTAAGGTTCCATCCAACCCAACTCTTCTATGTAGAGCAGCTCTCCTGACAAACAGCGGCCGAGTCCCCTGTCCCCCAACCTCTTCCTCTGAAGTCTGGGGACCAGGGGCCTCCAAGTCCGGTGCTCTGGAAAGGCCTGACATCTGCCAGCGCTCCCAACCAATCCAACCGAGAGAGCCACGCCTTGCAGAGCCCCAAGAACCAGCTGGGCCTGAAGGAAGGAGGGGCCCGGAGGCTGGGCCCTGAAACCTGTGTGAGGCATCAGACACCAGGCGCTCTTCCCAGGAACTGTTACTGCTGTCACCCAAGCCCTGGCTGGAACAGCCCACTGTGGAGCCCTTCCACCTCCCTTCCTCAGGTCTTTCACCTGCACCCCATCCACAGGAGAGGAGCATAGCCTCCTGTCCCAGCCCGACCCTGCCTCCCTTTTGGCCTCAGCACCTCCCCCGCCTTCCTCATCCACAGCCCAGACCCCACATCTGCCCAGGTGGTGCTAGC
This sequence comes from Myotis brandtii, assembly GCF_000412655.1. Classification (NCBI taxonomy): domain Eukaryota; kingdom Metazoa; phylum Chordata; class Mammalia; order Chiroptera; family Vespertilionidae; genus Myotis; species Myotis brandtii. The sequence goes on from NW_005353326.1 coordinate 917,506, forward strand.
CTGCACCACCCAGCTCCATCATCCTGCCTGGGAAGCTCATTCGGGGTACGGTTGGGTTGTTTGGGAGGTTTCAGTAGGAGGAGCCACACCTGGGGGCTGCAGAGGACCCTCAGTCCCCAGAGGAGTAGTATCCCCTTGCAGCCCTGGTAGTTAGGACTGATCCCCTGGGTCTCCTGCTGCAGCTGTGGTGTGCCAGACTTGCCACACTGGCCACTGTCCTGGAGCATGTGGCTGGCTGCTCAGCCAGCCTCACCTTCTGACTAATCCACCCAGCCCAGGAAGTACTGACTTCTGGACCCCTCAGCCAATGCCCAGGCCAGGCCTCTTCTCGCTCAGACTCTGCCACTGTGAAACATCCCCCAGTCCCTAGGCAGGAGGAGGATACCAGCCAGATAGGGATGGCTGCCCACCTCCGAGGACAAGACCTTCCTCTGCCTTGAATTTTGTGTTTTTGGTTTTAATTTTATTTCTGATGCTGCTATATTCACCATACACTGGAGCTAATCAAACAGATGTGTTGTTGTTTTTTCCCTTTTCTTTCTATGAAAGAAATTATTTGAGTCGTAGCTTGTGAGTTTCAAACAATGGGGAAGTAAAAGACAAAAAAAAAAAAAAAACAAAAAGCAGAAACAACCAAACGTCCCCTTGCAGCCCTGGTAGTTAGGACTGATCCCCTGGGTCTCCTGCTGCAGCTGTGGTGTGCCAGACTTGCCACACTGGCCACTGTCCTGGAGCATGTGGCTGGCTGCTCAGCCAGCCTCACCTTCTGACTAATCCACCCAGCCCAGGAAGTACTGACTTCTGGACCCCTCAGCCAATGCCCAGGCCAGGCCTCTTCTCGCTCAGACTCTGCCACTGTGAAACATCCCCCAGTCCCTAGGCAGGAGGAGGATACCAGCCAGATAGGGATGGCTGCCCACCTCCGAGGACAAGACCTTCCTCTGCCTTGAATTTTGTGTTTTTGGTTTTAATTTTATTTCTGATGCTGCTATATTCACCATACACTGGAGCTAATCAAACAGATGTGTTGTTGTTTTTTCCCTTTTCTTTCTATGAAAGAAATTATTTGAGTCGTAGCTTGTGAGTTTCAAACAATGGGGAAGTAAAAGACAAAAAAAAAAAAACACAAAAAGCAGAAACAACCAAACGCTGTGGATTGTGCTGGATTTCTGGTGGTGGGTTGGGGTAAGGCATGGAGGTTGGTTTGGTGGTGACCTCTGGGACAGAAGACACCCATGGGCCAGGGGAGGAGGCAGTCAGCATGCACCTCAGAGACTCCTGGGGTCTTGGAGGTGGCCTCCAGAGGCCAGAATTCCAGAAAAAAGAGGGACCTCCATGCCAAGGAAAAGAGGGCACAGCCAGTGGTGCTGAGGTCTGGGGCAGGCAAACTAAACCCAGGCAGAAGGCTCCAGTGAGGTGCAGGGAGGAGGAGGAAGCCCGCCTGTTGCAGGGGTGGTGCAATGCAGTGAGCAGGGTGGAGGCCCCACGAGTCAGTGGAGCAGTGGGACATCCACCAAGTCAACCAAAAGCCACTTCCTCAAACGTCCATGGCATTCAGCTGACGTTTTAGTGCTGGCTATGTGGCCACGCCCTCTGGGTTTGGGGACATGGCCTCTGTGTGGGGTCCCCATTGTGACCCACCCCAGGATGTTCCAGGAGCCCAGCCTGTCTGGGAGGCAAGAGACAGTCCTTCAACCAGAGGTTTGCCCAGATGAGGCCTAGAAGTTGCCCTTGTCCACCCTCACTGGGCCTATGCAGGCAGTGCTGGTTGGGGCCTCTGGAAACTGGAAGGGGGAAGGGGGCTTTCCCAAGGCCACACCTTTGCTTCTCCAAGCTGGGTGCAGGCTCCCTGCATCTCTCTCTGCCCTTCTGAGCCCACCCCCTCATCACCACCACCGCCTCTTGAGCCAGACTCAAAGGGAGGGAGAAAGTTGAGGAGGGTGGGGGTGGACAGGCTGGGACAGGTGGAGGGTGAGGAGCAGAAAGGGGAAGCTGAGGGCAGGAGGCCCAACCCCCACCCTCTCCAAGCTCAGGGCCTATGTAGGCCACTTGCTGGAAGGAAAGAAGGTGGGGGGAGGGGGGGAAGAGGGAGGGAAAGGAGGAGACCTCACAAGGAATCCCCAGCCAGCTGATGGTGGAGAGAGGGAGCTGAGGCAGCTGTTTGTGAGGTTAGGAGGGAGGAAGGAGGAGGGAGGGGTCTGCATGGCTTTGGGAGCAGGGCCTGCCCCTGCTACTCACCACCACTCCAGCTTTTTCCCAGATCTTGGGGTAGGCCGACCTCTACGCTGGAGACATGCACCCCTACTGACTCCACTCATCCTTTCAGCTTTGCCACCCACTGCCTCTGCTTCCCACCACCACCCTTGGGTACAGACTCTAACCTAGTCCCTACCTAGGAGCCCATACCTGCCCCAGATAAGCTCTATGCCCAATACAGACACTTGACCAGGGCCCACTTGGGCACATACTCCTGCCACTAGAACATCAGGCCCCCTCTCTCCACCATCAGCTGGCAGGGGATTCCTTGTGAGGTCTCCTCCTGGCCCCCACCTTACACCATGGGCCCAGGGAGTAAGAGAGCAATTACTGGCTCTGCAGAGGGTCCTGGACAGGAGTGTGCAGAAACAGGGCAGGGGCCCTAGACGGGGGTGTGCAGAAACAGGGCAGAGAGTTCTGGACAGGGGTGTGCAGAGACAGGGCAGGGGTCCTAGATGGGGGTGTGCAGAGAAAGGGCAGGGGCCCTAGACGAGGGTGTGCAGAAACAGGGCAGGGGCCCTAGACGGGGGTGTGCAGAAACAGGGCAGGGGTCCTAGACGGGGGTGTGCAGAGACAGGGCAGGGGCCCTAGACGGGGGTGTGCAGAAACAGGGCAGGGGTCCTAGACGGGGGTGTGCAGAAACAGGACAGGGAGTTCTGAACAGGAGTGTGCAGAAACAGGGCAGGGGTCCTAGACGGGGGTGTGCAGAAACAGGGCAGGGAGTTCTGGACAGGGGTGTGCAGAAACAGGGTAGGGGTCCTAGACGGGGGTGTGCAGAAACAGGGCAGGGGTGCAAGACAGGGGTGTGCAGAGACAGGGCACTGGCATGGATATCCACTCACAACCACGCCCTGTGCTGGAAGAAAGCTGTGGGAGGGTGTGGGGAGATGCCTGGTGGATAGAGTAGGCACCTATCAGAGTGAGGGAGGCAAGAGGAAGCCAGATTGTGGGAGGTCATGGCTTTGATGGTCAAGACAGGACCTGGAAAGTCCCCCCCTCCCCCAACTTGCACCCCTCCCCGCCATTTCTTATGGCCACAGGGTCCTTGCTGGAGGCTCCAAGCCACTGAAGACAGAGCTAGATGGGGCCCAGTAGGGCAAAAATACCGGGGACAGACACAGGTCTCCAGGTTCCCAACATCCCTCCCTGCCCCTCATGGGCTGGCACCCCCATGTCCCACCCCAAGCCCATGGCCTCAGTGGCTCAGGGCTGCTGCTCCCCCAATAGGCCTACCCCAGGCTGAGTCACCCACTGCTCTGGGGCCACAGCTGACCACCAAAGACTCCCAACTGGGATTCTAAGAGGTCAGCCAGGGCCAGATGGGCTGCAAGCAAATGCTCTATAAAAAGAGAACCAGTGATTAAGTGCCCAGGCAGGGGGCTGTAGCACTGACAGCAATCTCCCCTCGGGGGTGAGTCACAGGCAGGGGAACTGGGCTCTCTCAGCCCACCAGGCCATCCTAGGCAACAGAGCTGATTAGACACTGCACAGGGGTCAGGCCCTGTAGGTGGGGGTGGCAGGTGCTCAGAGAACCAAACATGGGTGTGCCCACAGTGCAGACAGCACAGACGTGCAGCACCTGAGTCAGGGGCTGGGCAGGAGCCATCCTAATTGGCACCTGCTGTGAACTAGGGGCCAGGGGCTCCACAGATGAAAGGGCCAGAGAGACAGCCTAGGCATGGGCGGGGCTGGCCTATGAAAAGAGACAAGATGGGACCATCCTGGGGGGTCAGTGCAGAGATGGGTTCTGCCTGTCTACACCTCTGAGTCACAGGACTGCTAACCCCCAACATCCAGGCTCTGTCTGGCCAGGGGCCACTGTGAAAAGAGGGCCTGGTGGGCCTGTTCGCAGGTGGGCCCAGAGAGGGGGTGGCACTGGCCTGAGGACACAGCATGTCAGGGACCCATTCTGGTCTCTGGGTGCTGGATCTTGAGGTCCCACTTCAGGCTGGGTAGCAGTACCAATGTGGAGATGGTCTCAGCTCTACAGAGGTGAGGCACCAGGACAGTGCTCACCTAAGGGGCATGCCCACCATCCCTTCCAGCATGGCTCCAGGGTGGAGAGAGGCAGAACTCCCCAGAAAAGGCCCAAGAGAGGGGACCCAGGCCCCTAGAGCCACAGGACAGGCCCTATGGGGTGTGGGAAGTGCCTGTGTGAGTGAAGAGGGGAAACCCTCAACTCTCCCTACCTCAGTTTCCCGCCAGTGCTAGAGGAAGTGGGATGAGGGGGTGTTTCCCAGGGCCTCTCGGCTCCTGCCTTTTGTTGATGTGGAATGCTCTATCTGGAGCCACTGCTAGAGCCTAGCTGGCTACCCTCTCACCTGCTAAGATCCATCTGCATGTCCCCGTGAACCCCTTGCCCAGCCCCCAGCCTGCCCCTAACCCCCACTCAAAGGGAGGGCAGAGCTGGGCAGCCTGGGGCCTCTGAAGATACTTCTCCGGGGAGTTTATAGCCCGTCCTGCCCGCCCTGGGAGGGAGGAAATGGTCCTGGTGGGCCTGTTCGCAGGTAGTTGAGACAGGAGAGGAATAACCATATTAAAGGCCCCGGAGGTGGTAGGCCCCCACCCTGCCCCAGGGCGCCCTTGGCCCCGCCCCTGCAAATCTCACACTCCCCAAGCAAGGGCTTTGAAGTCCTGCAGGGATGTGGCCCTCCTCCTCTGGCCTCTACTTTCTTGGTCTGGAGCCTCAGTTTCCTTCCTTCAGGGACTTGCTGAGCACCTCCCACCTTCTCCCCAGGGCTGGGAACCTATGGCAGCAGGACCCTCCCCCCAGTCTCTACCCCAGCTGTTCAAGTCCCCTGCCCCCCAAAGCAGAGCCGGAGAGTGGGTGGGCGTCAAGACCCTGCTGGACTGAACTTTGCCCCTAAGGCCCTGAGGTCTGGTTTTGGGGACACGGCCCTTCCGGGAGTCAGGGGGACACAGCCTTACCTTGGGCTCTGGTCTGAGAAACATGGCCCATCCTGGGTATCTGGCCTATGGCCTGGGGTGGCCATACTCCCTTGGCTCTCCCCTACAGTGGACTTCCCGGCCCAGACACCACAGCCTTCCTGTCTGCCATCCATTTCCTTGTTGGAACCCCTTTTCCTTCATGAAACCCTCTGATTGAGATGCCCAAAGGCAGGGCATTCTGAGGTCTTGACCTGGCAGTCAGCAGCTTCCTCTCCAGAGCCCCTTGGCCTCCAGGTCGGAGCAGAAACTAGACACCTGACCCGCCCACACTGCCCTCCAGCCTTGCATAGTTCAGTGCTGCCTAGAGTCCAGCCTGGATGATGCATGGCCTCCTAGAGCGACATCTAAGGCTCTCAGGGGAACAGGATGGCATCTCTCCCATACACTGGCTGGGGGCACTGCCAGCCTTCCTGTTCATAGGTATCGACCAGTACACTGAAGCCTGCTGGGAGAGGCTACTCTCTGGGGTATGAGTTCATGAAGGTGAAGCCACCACATTTCCTCCCTTCCTATTCCATCATAAAGTGGGACAACAGGGAATAGCTAACAGATGACACCCCCACCCACCCCACCCTCATTCCACCAAGTGACCTTAATCCTAGAGAGTTGGACAATGGCCCCTTTGCCACCTACTGGGTCAGGGGTTTCAGGGGGAGGTGAGCATGGGGCATTGTTTCTCTGGTTCCAACATCCTCAGTCCAGGCCGCTAGGCCTCCTGTACTTTTGAGGACCAGGCAGGATGCCCCAGGGAGGGCTGTAGCCTGGGAGTCCCATTGCCCAGCCTGGCAACTGGGACAGTAGCTAGTCAGAAGGTGTTAATTAATATTTAGCTATAAGCTGGCTCCTCGCTCCTCTCTCTCTCTCTCTCTCTCTCTCTCTCTCTCTCTCTCTCTCTCTCTTTGTCTTTCCCTCTCCGTTTCTCTCTC
>NW_005353326.1:923692-927548 GCF_000412655.1 Myotis brandtii
TCTCTCTTTCTCTCTCTCTCTCTCTCTCTCTCTCTCTCTCTCTCTCTTTTTATTTGAGTCCTTGGAGTGAACAGTAAACAGTCATTTGGCTCTTGGGACCTGCAAATTGGTGTTTATGGTGTGAGGACCAAGACTCGTCCACCCAAACATGGCTGGCTGGGAGGGCAGCACCCTCCCACTCATGAAGGCCCAGTTCTGTAGGGGATCCTCCCACACTCTGAAGGAGGAAGTCGACCTACTCCCTGCAGCCCAGTCTGAGGTGAGGGACCAACTGGTTGACTGGAATGGCATTGGCCAGAATCCTGCTGGCCAGGTGCTTGTGTGGTTGCAGGTGGCACTGCAGTTAATCCAGAGGGCTTCTAGGAAGAGGTGAGGCTTCCAAGGCAGGAAGGTCTCTCCAAAGGAAGCTCAGAAAGCTCACCAGAGCCCTTGCCTCCCTCCCAGGGGTGTTCTGCATCCAACCACAGCTCCTATCACCTCCCTCAACAGGCTCCAAGTTCTCTCCCCACCCCAGCAGCCATCTGCAGAACTGAAGACAGGAATACAGGAGGGTGAATGGTGGAATTCCAGGCACAGGCAGACAGCAGTGGGGAGAAGGGGACTTCCCCACCTGCCTGCCCCTTCTTGACAACAGCTGGTGGGAAGGCAGGCAGGTCCGTGCAGAACTCCCAGTAGCCCCTCAGCTCCCTCTGCTGCCTACAGTCCGCTGGGTTCATCCTCCCTACCTCACCTAGCACAGCACAGCCTGCCAGCTCACAGCACCCAGAGAGGCAAGGCTGGGAGCCCAGGGCAAGGCTGTTTGGAAGGAGCCCTGTAGATCACACATGCTTCTTCCCACACATGTTTTCAGCATCCAGGTCTGAGCCAGAACCTCCAGAACTGAGACCATGTCTTGCATAGAGGAGCCAGCCCCTCCTCTGCTTCCATGGCTCCCCAGTGCCCACAGATGGAGTTGGAGTGCCTCAGCCTGTGCCCCTTGCACTCTGGTCCTACTCTAGGCTGAAGGGGGGCCTCTATGGTTAGATGGAGAAACTGACCCTCACCAGGGCATGACTTGCCCAAGGTCACTCAGCAACTTCACATCACAACTTTCAGTCCCACCTGCAGTTCACTCTTGCCTTCCTTCACTTTCCCTCCATCCCGCCAACCACAGCCTTCTTACCACCACACTGCCATAACCCTCAGTGTCTCCCGAATCACTGTTTGCTGGGGACTCTGGAAAGCCAGTGCCAGCCATGCCTCAGGGGCCCACACAGGGCACCAGGGCTCCAGAGGAGAAGCTGTATGTATGTGCATGGTGGGAGATGGGGCCCTGCTGCCACGCCCCCTACTTGGTTCATCTGCAGGGGCCAATTCTCTCCCCACCTCCAGACTCACCCCTAACAGATACACCCTCCCCAGCCTAGCCCTTGTGCAGGCCAGGCTGAACAAGCCAAATTAGTGCCCCTTGGAGCCCTTCAGAGGAACACCTTCTCTTCTGGGGGGAGATTTGGAAGAGGCTGGGGCACCTGGAAGGTGCCAACCCTGCAAGGTGTGACCTCAGCATAAGCTGGCCCTACAGCCATGCCAGGTGTATGTGCCCACCAAGGAGCTATGCCCTGGCATTCGAGGAAGGACATCTGGATGTCAGGATGACAGCATAGCATCTGGTCTTGTTGCAAACAGGGAAACTGAGGCCAGGAGAGGGCCAGGCCTTGTCCCAGCCTCTGAGTTAACAGCAAATTGAGGACAGGGTCTGTTTGGTAAATGGGAACATGAGCCCCTTCCCAAGCTCTAACTCCCCCTCCCACCATGTGGGAATATGATGAGGCCATCCATAAGTGGACTGAAAGACCTTGGGAGCCTGGGCAGCTCCTGAAGCAGCTAGCATTTGATCTCACACAGCTTGAGAGCCAGCACATCCTGCGTCTCCCACCCACCCCACCCCCTGCCCCATGCCCTGTTTTGCTTTGTATTCTGCACTCTGTATAACCGTGTACTGTGAAAATTTGAGTTGCGATAAAATTTCACTGGCTGGCCGCCTCACCTGACCCCCACCCTGGGTGTGGCCCATTGCAGACTGGATGGGACTTAGCAGAAAACTTCACTGATAGGCAGACACTGGTGTGGACAGTTCTAGCCCCTCAGATGGGGAGGACAGACACGCCAGCCCTCAGCCAATGTGGGGAGGCCAGTGGGGCTTGGGCCCAGCACCTACCTGCTCAGACCAGGAGGGCAGTGTGGCCTCCACCTACAGGCAGCGCAACCCATCGGGGACAACTTCAACCTCCTCTCCAAGCAACGAGGGTATAGCGTAGCTCCCAGACAGCTGTGGCAATAACAGATATGGTGGAAACTCAAGTGGGGGCAATGCAGGTAGGGATGCTGCAGGTGGGGACAATACAGGTGAGAAAACTGCAGGTAGGCACCATACAGGTATACAGGTGGGAACAACTCAAGTGGGGACACTGCAGGTGGTAGTGACATTGTAGATGGGGATAATGCAGGTGAGGACAATACAGGTGAGAACAATGCAGGTGGAAAGGATACAATAAGGACAATGCAGGTGGGGACACATCAGGTAGGAACCATACAGGTTGGAACAACTCAGGTAGGAACACTGCAGGTGGGGACAGTGCAAGTGAGGACATTACTGATGGAGACAATGCAGATGGGATGCTGCAGGTAAGGACACTGATGGTGGAGACGATGCAGGTGAGGGAGGACACTGCAGTGGGCATGCAGCAGGTGGAGACAATACAAGGGAGCATACTGCAGGTGGGGTTGCATGCAGCGTAGATGGGAGGCCTCAAGCTGAGACACACTCACAGGTGGCTCAGACCCGCTCTCTGTCTCTTTGTCACCCAGGCCTGTCCTGCCATGTGCAGAAAGAAGAGAGTTGTGTTCCTGACCCTAGATCTAGCGTCTCCCCTGGGCTGACCTTCAATAGTGAGCTGAGCCAGTCTAGTCCCACAGGATCCAGTGTCTACATCCCAGCCCAGCTGACATATGACAGGCCACCGTCCACTCTAATATGCACCCTCAGCCAGAGAGGGGCATGTCAACTTCCTGTGTCCCCTCCTATGAGGGCTTGGGGGCCCTGGAACAGGACCAGAGCACGCCCTGGGCCCTCCCCACAGCTTGTATCTAGTATGCTGGGCAGGCAGCAACCTGGCCAATACCCCACCTGACAAGCCCCCAGCACACCTGTTTCACTGTTGGATGTGTTCTTTTTAGATATTTTTTCACCCAGTTAAGGAAGGATACTTTCTCTCCAGAATAAAAACCACCCAAGTGCTGGCTACCCCGGCTATCTCAGCAACCTGGTCATCTGCTTGGGCTCCAGCCCTGAGTCCAGCTCCCTCTGCCCTTGTCCCCTTGAGGACAGAATAAGACCCCTTTTGCCTCTCAGTTCCTCTGGCTGCCCTGTGTCTTACTCTCTGTGGCCAGGCCATGAACATGAGGCCTTTGAAGGTTCAGCTGGAAGACCACGATGCCCTTGGCCTCTCACCTGGTAGGTTGCACATCCGCCTTTCCCCTCCCTCCCCTCTGTCCACCTTGAATGCACCTGGGTTACTAGGCACCCTGCCCACCCCTCACAGACAGTCATAATAGTGGTGGTGGAGGCAACAGCCTGGGAGGGAGAGAGGTTAGAGACTCCCCCTAGAATGTGGCTCCCCAGCCGATACCGGTTTGGCTCAGTGGATGGGGCGTCGGCCTGCGGACTGAGGGGTCCCGGGTTCGATTCCGGTCAAGGGCATGTGCCTGGGTTGCGGGCACATCCCCAGTGGGAGATGTGCAGGAGGCAGCTGATCGATGTTTCTCTCTCATCGATGTTTCTAACTCTCTATCTCTCTCCCTTCCCCTCTGTAAAAAA
>NW_005353326.1:927593-938040 GCF_000412655.1 Myotis brandtii
TCTCTCTCATCGATGTTTCTGGCTCTCTGTCTCTCTCCCTTCCTCTCTGTAAAAAATCAATAAAATATATATATATATTAAAAAAAAAAAAAAGCCTGTGGCTCCCCAGATTTGGGTACCCAGTTGGGCTGGCAGGTGGAGGAGTGGAGGCTGGAGTTGGGACAGCACTCTCCGTTTGTGGGGACAGTGAGCTCCAAATGATATGCCCCCTTGGAGAGACCAGAACTGGAGGTGGCCTACAGCACATGGCAAGAGAGGACCCCTGCCCAGGAGGGATGACAGGCAAAGGACCTCCCTCTGGGGTTTAGGGCAGGTGGGTGCTGGTGGCAGATGCTGGGACACCACGATGCCTTCCCTGGGCTTTTTAATTAGCCTCCACGGCTCTGAAGGGCCCTAATTAGGTGGAGAATGTGATGGCAGAATGGGGTCAGGCAGGAGGCCAGTTTTAATTAAAGTTCCAGGGTTCCCAACCAAGGTGGTGGTGGCCTGGACATGAGCGCCCCCGCCTGACCACCTCCTCTCCAATCTTGCTCCGAAGGGCAGTGGTGCCTCAGATGGCAACAGCAAGCCCACCTGTCCCCCACTGGCTGGACACAGCCGGGCTGGCCCCCAAGGGCCTGAGGCCTCCCATCCAGTCTGCATGGCCCCTCACTGACCCTGCTGGCTTCCCCCTGAGACCTGCCCTGCTCTCCCTCCAGTCACCTGCCCTGGAATAAGCCCTGGAATGATAACAGTATATCATGAGTGTCTGGTGTCCACTGTAAAGGCCCTGCTAGGTGACAGAAGACAGACAAACACAATAAAGCAGAGAAGGAAGCAGGCAAGGGACAGAGAGAGCAGGGAGGGCTGTTTTAGAAGGGGATTGGGGGGGACAGGGGGTATGACAGGCCTGAGAAGAGAGTGAGCTCACCTGGAGGAGCAGCCAGGCAAAGGTTCTGGCAGGAGCCTGGACAGAGCTGAGGAGCTAGGGCAGCCGTGGGCAAACTACGGCCCGCGGGCCGGATTCGGCCCGTTTGAAATGTCATTTTAAATAAAAGAACCATTGGCTCAGGTACAGTTGAGAAGAGGGTAGGATGTACACATGAGCATAGGTGATGACAAGTTCTGCTCCCACTGGACTCGTTTTAAAATAATGGGCCTAATGTGAACCAAATTTTCTGAATCCTGAATGTTGCTTATTGAACCTGACTGAACAGTCTAGTCCAGCCGTGGGCAAACTACGACCGTACCCTTTTATGTAATGATGTTTACCTTGAATTTATATTAGTTTACACAAACACTCCATCCATGCTTTTGTTCCGGCCCTCCGGTCCAGTTTAAGAACCCATTGTGGCCCTCGAGTCAAAAAGTTTGCCCACCCCTGAGCTAGGGGCTGGTGTGCCTGCACCTGTGAACTAGAAAGAGTGGCACAGCAGGGAGGGAGCTCTTGGCTTCATTAGGGAGAATGGGGGCCACATGGGGCTTCTGATAGGGGTACTTACTAGGTACCAGGAACACCAGGGCACATGACTCCCGCAACCTGACTCCACTCTGCATGTTGTCCAAGTGGCCTGGCTTGGCACAATGGGACTGCAAGCAAGACGCATGTGGATGCTTGAGAGAGTGTATGTCCTAACTCCACTTGGGGATGGTAGCAGGCTGCCCCACAGCTGCCGTCTTTCTTCAGGGCAGTTTTGCAGTAACCACCACTGCAGGGTTGACATTCTCCATGCTGGCTTCCTCCAGACAAAAGGCTATGGAGGGCAATGAGTGAGGGAAGTGGGGGGAGAGGTGTTCTCCATACCAGCACCAGCTGCTGCCAGTCCTTCCCTGGTCCTGCTGGGCTGCAGAGGGACTGGCTGTGAAGGATGGCGGTCAGAGCCATGGACATGCCCAGGTGCCCACTTACAAGTGGCCCAGCTACCCTGAGGCCACTGTATGCAGACACCATTCAGACCACAGAGAAGAGAAAAGGTTATGAGGGTGGGGGCAGCCTTTCAGCCTGAGCACCAGCCAAGTGAGTGAAGAAGCCTGCAGGAGGTCCCAGGGCAGCCATAACAAATGACCACAAACATGAGGGCTTAAATTACAACAGAAGTGCTCTCTCCCAGGTCTGGAGGCCAGAAGTCAGAGAGGTGTCACACGTCTGCCCTCCCTCTGAAGGCTCCAGGGGAGGGTCCTTTCTGTCTCTTCCAGCTGCTGCTCAGGCATCCGTGGGCTTAGGGCCTCATCACCAATCTCTGCCTCTGCCATCACACGGCCATCTCCTTGTGTCTGTGGGAGATGTCCCTTCCTTTCTCCATAAAGACATGTCATTGGATTCAGGGTCTACCTCATCCAGGGTCATCTCATCTCCATCCTTACCTTGATTACATCTGCAAAGACCCCATTTCCACATAAGGTCACATTCTGAGGTTCCGGGCAGACATGACTTTTCGGAGACACAGCTCTACCCATTTCAAAGCCTGTATAAATCCAGGCACTACTGCTGTCTGGCTGCACCTCGTGGGCGACCTCAGGCCAGTACATGGTGCCCAGAAGCCCAGGTCCTAACCCCTCTGGAACCATGAGATACCATACATAAGGTCTGTCGTTCTAAGCCACTAAGGTTTGCGGGACTTGTCACCAGACCACAGAACCCAGAATGGGGACCAACTAACTGTTCCTTCTCCAGGTGTTTTCATAACCCTGACTGTGTTGGTTGCCCCCCAGCCCAGGCAGAGTCCTCCCTCTGTCTGTCCTCTGTCTGGGCTTGAAAGAGGAAGAAGTTCCCAAGAAAGGGACACAGACACCAGCCCCTCAAACCTGGGGGTGGGTCCCAAAAAGACAGTTCTGTCCAGATGGAGCCTATGATCACACCCCTCACATTCTGGGTCACCCCCTCACCTGTGGAAGCCCAGACCCTTCCTCTCTCCCCACCCCCACCCCTACCCCCACCTTGCTGGGTGCCACAGCTCCACAGCCTAGTCAACCTGGTCCTGGTGGTCTCCTCCTGCTGGCCACATGGATTTCAGCCCCTCCTTGGCCACACTGCAGGGACCACCAGGGCAAGCCTGCAAGTCACTGGGGCTCCTCTGGCCCTTCAGTTTCCAGCTTCGACTTTACTGACTGCTGCCCCGCAGCGTGCCCTCACCACATCCCTCTGTGGGGCCTCTCTCACCCCGACTGGCCTCTTCCAGGGGAGAAACCTGCCCCTTTGCCTTACATAGCCTCCCTACCACCACTACCAAACAGGGCACACCCAGACACTCTCCAAAGACAAAAGGAAGCCCCTTCCTGCCCTAGCCGGTTTGGTTCCGTGGATAGAGCATCGGTCTGCGGACTGAAAGTTCCCAGGTTCTATTCCGGTCAAGGGCACATGCCCAGGTTGTGAGCTCGATCCCCAGTAGGGGGCGTGCAGGAGGCAGCTGATCAATGATTCTTACTCATCATTGATGTTTGTTTCTCTTCCCTCTCCCTTCCTCTCTGAAATCAATAAAAAAAAATTTTTTTTTAAAGAAGCCCTTTCCTGCCAGCTGTCCTCATCAACACATGTCTCTCCCATATGATTTCCTCCCACACAAGAAATGATGGAGGACTGACCGGTGTGGATCAGTGGTTGAGTGTTGACCTATGAACCAGGAGGTCACTGTTTAATTCCTGGTCAGGGCACATGCCTGGGTTGTAGGCTTGATCCCCAGTGGGGGGTGTGCAGGAGGCAGCCGATCAATGATTCTCTCTCATCATTGATGTTTCTATCTCTCTCTCCCTCTCCCTTCCTCTCTGAAATCAATTTTGTATATTTAAAAAAGAGCTAGCTTTTAAAAAAAAATGATGGAATCTGAGTTTTGACTCACCTAGAACAAGCCTTACCTGATGCCAACACTCATGTGTTGAAAGTCCATTTAGCCTCCTCTTGCATGCCTCCAACAACAGTAGCTCATTCATACTGTCTTCCCACATATGGAGCTGCTCCCTACTCTGTGCTGGCCCCCAACATGACTGCACCCCTAGCCCTTGGACATTCCTGGAGAGTTCCCACCCCAGCAGGCCCCAAGGTAGAGCAGCTCCACATCCTCATCCCTGTCCCCTGATTTGGCAGCACACAGCAGAGTTCCTAAGAGCTCTGGGCTCAGACGCAGGCCCTTCAGGTAGCCAGACAGACCCCAGCTGAGGGTCCAGTTGATTCTTTTGCAGGATTCTGGGGAGGATTTCTTGATCTTCCCAAGAAGACATCTGGCCTGGAAAGAGATGAAAGAGTTTCCTCTCCCCTCCCCCAGCATCCCGAGGAGAGGGCAGGCTCCGGGCTCCTGGCTCTGTCGCAGGTGAGAGGACAGAGGGCACAATGGAGGGCTAAAACCTTCTGCCCCTGACAAGTTAAGTAAGGGGTGCTGCCCTGCGCTCATCCCCTCCCTGAACCTCAGTCACCTTCTGTATTAAGCAGCAGAAGCAGAGAGCCCTCTGCAGAAGGAGCGAGTCTCCAACACAGTAGATGGGAAAGCTGTCAGTTCCGGCCCAGCGAGAAGGGACCCATGGCCTGGCCCCACCTGCCAGCACTGCACTCCAAGGCATTAGAGCAGTGAAAGCATGTTGCACAAAGCCAGCCTGGTTGCTCCCTGCAGCTTATTCGTAACTGCCCAAGTGTCCAGCCATGGCAGGAGCTGCATGGCACCTCGAAGGTGTGCAGGTGGAGGAGGTATTCTGTGTATTTGCTGGGATGAGGGTTTCACGAGGGTTTGCACAGATGTGACCAGTTTCCAAAGCTCCCTGAACACTTGTGCATGCCACTGCATGTGAAATATGCCTCAGTTTAAAAGGGAAAACCCAGAGAGGCCATGACCCAGCTGACCACTCACCACAGCCATGCTAGACCCCCCACTGGACACCAGGGCAGCCTGTCCTGTCCTCAGGCCTTGATTTCCTCTTCTGTGGGGGGTAGAAGGGGTGGGGGTCCTAAGACTCTAGGACAGGTGGTCTATCCCCAGTAGAACAGGATCTAGGACTGGTCTCTCCTGGGACCTGGGCTTGTGGGGAAAGTGGGCCTGGAGGTCTGAGCACCAAGCGATGGGCGCCCAGAGGCCTGGGAAAGAGGAAAGTGACAAGGCCCCAGAATGTGCCCTCCGCAGAATGAGTGCAGTAAGCCCTCCATCTCAGAGCCAGGATCACAGAGCTAGGAGTGTCCAGGGGCTCCTCCCAGAGCCCACTCTGCCCCTCCTAAGTACAGACTCCTCAAATGTGCCAGCACCTGTACCCCAATCCACAAAGACAACATATACATGCACAGACACTCGCCAACAGAGCCCCCCAATCTTAGGGCCTCAGGGCCAGAAGAGGCTAGCTGTCCATCATCCCCACCCCATGTCACCCAGAGGGCTCTCTGGGCCAGCAATATCTGAATCGAGAGAACCTGTTATAAATGCAAATTCTCAGGTCCCATCTAGCACTGCTGACATGGTTAATTTTCTATGTCAACTTGGCTGGCTGAGGGAGAGCCAGGTGGGTAAAGCATCATTTCTGAATGTCTGTGAGGGTGTCCCAGATGAGATTAACATTTGAAAAGTTGCCCTGAAGGAAGAAGATGGCCCTCACAAAAGCAGGTGGGCCTGCTCAGAACAAACTGGTAGAGGAAGGGCGAATTTGCTCTCTGGACATCTGTCTCGAGGATGTCTATTTTGCCTGCCCTCAGACTTCAGAGCTCCTGGTTCTCCCATCCTCAGACTGGGACTGCCTCACCCATCCCCTCTCCTTTGTCTCCGGTCATGGGACTTCTTGGCCCCCATAATCATACGAGCCAATTCCCATGATCAACCTTGTCTCATATATGTCTGCACATACCCTATCGGTCTATTTTTCCAGATAACCTTAATATATCCACTGACTGGAAAACAGGCAGAGGGGTCAGAGGTTAAGTGACATTCCAGGTGGCTGGAATGAGCTGCAGCTTGGGACCCACACAGCCAGAGTGACAAAACTGGCTCCCCCATTCCCTATTGATATTTTCTTCCCAGCAACTCCACCCTAACCACCGTGAAGAGTAAGGCCAGTGGCAGGGGCTGCACTGGGTGCAGGCAGACTACTCGCCAAAGTCCTGCGGGGGGGGAGGGGGGAGGAGGTTCTGGACCCAGCAGGTGTTGGGCGCCACTGTTGGGGGTGTCCAGAGTAAGGAGGCTGTGTGTGCATCCAGGACTCCTCTAGCAGACTGGTGAAGATGGGATCCTTTTGCTAAAGAAGGATGTATCACTGCCTAAAATAAAACACACCATTTCAGAAAAACAGATCCAGTTATCAAAAGCTATGTCTATTGTAGGATGTGACTTAAGGGGTGACAGGTTTCTATTACCTTGATGGGGGCGAGGATCCTGAGATGCACCAAGTGTGATCAGAACTTTCCAGACTGCATACCTCCAGTGTGTCCAGCTGACTGCATCTCACTTGCACCCCCTTAAGGCCAGGAAACATGGAAGCGCTGTGCAGAAGGGAACACGGGGTGCGTCTGTTATGGATGTCAGCCTGAGTTATTAGCACTGGAGGTGACAAAGCCAGCTGACAACCTCATAATTTCAGCTGAGTGGGGAGCAAAAATAATATTTCATAGTTCTTGCAACAGCCATGATGTGACATGAACATGTCTGATGTTTCTGCTGCTGGCACAATCATAGGTCCCGTGCACACAGTGTTAGGGAATATTGCCTACATTCCAAATGGAAGGAAATGCTCATGTCGGTCAGAGTCTTCCTAAGAGCAAAGAGCTATTTTCAGCATCCCTGTATGAGCCCTGCTGGGTAGGACATCCCATACTTGCCTCACCTGCTGCCCACCAGGTACGGGGGGAGCCTGAGAACTATGCAGAAAACATCCTTGCCCTGTGGAGTTAGCCTTCCAGGGACAGCCACAGTGCCTGGGAAATCCCAGTGGAGCTGCCCACCCTAAACAGTGTCACAGGAGAGGGGGCAGGACCCTCAGGGAATGGTCCTGGCCTGTCTCGGGGATGGAAAGGAGCTCCGTAAGCTAGGCCAGGGCCAAGGGATCATAAGAGAGATGCAGGGAGGGAGGGGCTGGCATGAGATGGGGAAACTGAGGCAGGTGCATTACTACAACAACAGGAGTCAAGGCCTGGCGGGCTCCAGACTCCAGGTTAGGCCAAGAAGCAGGGCTACCTGGGGTGGGGTGGGGAATTTGGTGTGGGTATGGGGGCTCTGAAGGCCCCCTCATGGGATCTGTGCTTCAGAACAGCTGTAATAATTCCTGCAGCTTGCATCAGGAGGGGCATGCAGGAGGGCCGGCTTTGAGAATGGGCCTGGAACAGAATGAGGGAGCGGGGCCCAGCAGACAGAACGGCGGGGGCCTCTCCACACCCACTCCTGTCTGGACAGAAATCAGTCTCAGAGTCCCCTCTGGGCTCAAGGGACCCATAGAGGCCAGCCCAGTGGAGCCAGGAGCATGTGGCAGAGCACAGGGAGCCAGAGAGCCTTCTTTTCCCCCACCAACCAGGGACCCTTTCAAGAGGATAACGTTGTGCAACTAGGTGCTGAATGTTGAGTATATTGACTAAGTAGTGAGCTCCCTGTCACTGGGGAGATAACATTGCAGCCTGTAGAAACGCTGAAGCTTTAGTGTTCTGAGAGGCTGGGGGTGTGGAGGGGAGCAGAGGAAGAGCAAAGGTGTGTCAACGGGCATGCTGAGGGCATAGTGAGTTCCAGAAGCTCAACCCTAGCTGTGTGACCTTGAGTGGACTTGCAACCCCTCTGAGTCATTAGCCTGTGGTGAACACTGCCCACTTCACAGGTGCTGCACACAAAGATGCAGAGATGCCTGCCAACTTGGGTCCTGGAGAGTATGAACATTTCCTACTCCCTCTCCTTCCTACCCCTTTGCTCTAACTGTCCTTCCATCCTTTCAGCCACCTTCCTTGGGGGACTTAATGTTCAGCATACCTGGATAGTAAGTTCAGGGACTCCCAGAGGGGAGGAGTTCAACCCCAGCCCTCTCCCCTCCCCCATGTGGGCAGGCTGGAGTGAGGATCTGGGCACTGGAGACTTTAGCCTGACAGTGGAGGACCTCAGGCTGGCAGCCCTCTAGTCAGCTCACCTCATCCCTTCCTGGCCAAAGTTGGGCAGGCACTCCACTCAATGAGTCTCCAGGTTGTCTATCCCCAGAACACCAGGGAAGAGGGGCTGTGGTTCCCAACATAACCTCAGGAAAGCACCAGGGCCTCAGTTTCCCTAGGTAACTGCCTGGCACTTTCTGGCTCCCTGACAGATCTGCTAGTCACAGCTGGAATCCCCATACCTATATGGTCTGAAGATGCCCCTAGGACCGAATCAGGAGGAAGGTAAATTCCTTATCACAGGAAGCCATCTTGTTCTTTTTTAAACTGTGTATCTTTCACATGCTCCTTCCTGCCTATATTTCTCATAATTAAAATAATTTTAGCCCTGGCAGTGTGGCTGAATGGTTAGAGTGTCAGTCCCGTGCACCAAAGGGTCGAAGGTTTGTTTGATTCCCGGTTAGGGGCACATATCTGGGTTACGGATTCAATTCCCAGCCCTGGTCAGGCTGTGTGTGGGAGGCAACTGATCAGTGTTTCTATCTCACTCTCTCTCTCTCCTGTGTCCTCCCTCCCTTCCACTCTCTCTAAAAATTGATGGGGGAAATATCCTCCGGTGTGGATTTAAAAAGAAATGTTTTTAAAGGACCTTCCTAAGGACACATGAGCCCTTGCAGACAACTGGCCATGGGTCAGCTCTCCAAGGCTGGGAGCCTACACCACCTGAAGGTTCTGTGCCCCACCTTGGAGGTATGGACCCCTGGAGGCACTTTGCATGAACAGTCTTGGAGTATTTATGATGTTGGGGGTCAGAGGCAAGGTCCAGAACACATAGGTGGTCAGGCTTGGGGGAGGCTGGGCTCCTGGCTCATAGGGCCAAGAGCCCGCAGCCTCTCAGGAGAGGAGGTCATCAGTGTTTGAGGCAGGAGGAATCCCTGTTGAGTATGGGCAGCCCCTAGAGCAGCGGTTCTCAACCTGTGGGTCGCGACCCCTTTGGGGGTCGAAAGACCCTTTCACAGGGGTCGCCTAAGACCATCGGAAAACATATAATTACATATTGTTTTTGTGATTAATCACTATGCTTTAATTATGTTTAATTTGTAACAATGAAAATACATCCTGCATATCAGATAATTACATTACGATTCATAACAGTAGCAAAATTACAGTTATGATGTAGCAACGAAAATAATTTTATGGTTGGGGGTCACCACAACATGAGGAACTGTATTAAAGGGTCGCGGCATTAGGAAGGTTGAGAACCACTGCCCTAGAGGCTGGTGAGGTCCCAGCAGCTCTAGTCCAGTGAGGGGGCCCTGCCCAAGGGGAGCAGGGGAGCAAGGTGGGCAGAAGGGGGACAGGAGATCCTCACCCTCTGCCAGGCCAGGAACACAGGCAGGCCCCTGGGCCAGGGCCCAGGTGATGGCTGTTTTGCACCCTCCACACCAGGGCCCAAGGCTGAAGAGACCCCCAGCAATCTCCTCAGGGTTTCTTAATTGGGGCAACCCTTGTGGCAGCAGGAGGGTGGGGGGAAGAGGAGCCCAGGTAGTAGTAAGTGGGGGGAGGGGGAGACTATGATGGGTGGGATGCCAGAGTAAGGTTCCCAATGGGGGCCACAGCCAGGCCCTGAGTCTGGAGAAAACAGGACCATGATGCTTCTCGCCTCCCTTCTGATCTGCCCAGGGAGGCTTCCCCGAGAAGGGGGCTACCTCTTCTTGTCACCTGGACCGTGGCTCAGCGGCCTCCCCTGGGGCAGCGCTGGCCCTGCTTGACCCCTACTACTGACAGCTGTTTTTTGTTTGTTTGTTTGTTTTTTAAATTTCAGAGAGGAAGGGAGAGGGAGAGAAAGAAACATCAATGATAAAAATCATTGATCCGCTGCCTCCTGCACGCCCCCTACTGGGGCTCGAGCCCGCAGTCGCAACCCAGGCGTGTGCCCTTGATCAAACTCGAACTTCATTCCGCAGGCCGATGCTCTCTCCACTGAGCACCTGACAGCTTATTTGATCTGCGGCCAGCTCCCCACAGCAACAACTCCACGATCAAGGGACTGCGTCGGTCGCAGTGGGTGTCTCCAGGGGGCGGGCACCCGGGAAACTCCCTCCTCAGGGCGGCCGCCCACTGGTGGCAACGGTTTCCACAATACGGGGGCGAAGGCAGGGGCAGCCCGTTCGCGGGGACCCCCTGGCCGGGGAAGGGGTCTGACATCCTGGCTGCTGTCTTTACGGGACCCCAGGATTTGCTCGAGCCTCAGTACTCGTAACCACGAAATACGTTTTTAGCTTCCCCACGCCACCTTCCCGGGAGACCCGCGGCCCAGGCGCAGACGGACTTCGTCCCGGGGGTGCGCATGCGCAGAGGTGGGACGCGCACGCACAGATTGCCCCCACACAGCACTCCCACTCCTGGAATCTGCGCGTGCGCGCCGCGGCGGGGCGTGGG
>NW_005353326.1:938494-949694 GCF_000412655.1 Myotis brandtii
CGAAGGGAGGCCCGGCTGGGGCCGGGGTCGAGGCCAAGCTTGGGACCGAGGCGTGGTGGGGCGGGCGCGTAGGGCTAGGCTGGAAGTCTAGTTGAGGCCGGGAGGGGGTTGGGACCGGGGCCAGTCACTCGCTGGGGGTCAAGGCGAGGTCGAGTTGAGATCGGGCCGCGGGGTCAGTCTCCGGCTTAGACCCCACAGCAGCCCCGAGCCTCCCAGAGCCGCCGGCGCTGGCGCCCGGAAGTCGGGCCCGGCCGTGGGCTCCCCTGGAAGCCCCGTTTCCTGCTCCGCCTCCCGCCTCGGGGTTTAGAGGACCAGGAAACTGAGGCCTCAGTCCCGGGACGCGGCCAAGGTCACGCGATGACCAGGGTTTGAGCCCAGTTCCTGTTTGCTTCGAGGACGGGACGGGCTGGGTGGAGTGGGGTGGGGCCGGGGTTCCTGGGCCCTGCTGTGGGCCGAGGCCCAGGGTCTGAATGAGAACGCCTGTGCAGGGTCCTTTATCAGAGCTTGCTGCAACGCCGAGCTTGTTTCTTGAGCCCCGTTGGCAGAGTTTAGAACACTTTTCCGAGCTGGTGAATCTTTGACCTACCCATAGAACGATGGCCTCCCTAACAGAATGCCTTAACACTTTCTTGTTGCACAACCCAGTTGGTTATGGTCAGTAAAATTGTAGCTGTGTTAATAAGGCTTGGCAATTAATTACAGAGTACTTAAAATATTAGCTAGTCAGCTCAGATGGCTAGGTGGCACTCTCCAAATTTCCTCAAAATATGAAGTTGCTGTTTTAAATGAATTGAGCGGAATTGCACAAGAAGTTATTGGCAGGAGAGGAGGGAATTCAAACGCTTTGGAGTGGTTTGGGAAGTCACTGTTGAGAGTTGTGTAGTAGGTGCCACTACTGGTGTTCCAGTGGTCAGCTCTGTTTTGTTTTTTAAATACTTTTATTGATTTCAGAGAGGAAGAAAGAGATAGGAACATCAATGGCGAGAGAGAATCATTGATAGTCGAGCCCATAATCCAACATGTGCCCTGACTACCCCTGACCTGGAATCCAACCATGATCTGATTCATAAATCAAACCTCAACCATTGAGCCATGCCGACCTGGGTCAGCTCTAGTTCTTGTTTCAGAACTAGTGGTCAGCACTTTATTCTGCCAGCTATTTTGCAAGATGGGTCTTGCCTTTCCAGCTGTGTGTCTGAAAGAGTGTGAGATGCTGAAGCGCATTATGGCCCTTTGCTGGGGCAATTCCTAGTATCAACTAAGTGTGTTGTCCTCAAGAGTTTTGAGCAACTTCCATGAGTAGCCAAATCTAAGAACTTGAATGCATGGTGCTACTAGCTAGTTGGGTACAAAGTTAAGAGTAATTGAGTGTGTGTATGTTAATCACAAATTTGGTCACATTTTTAGAATGTGCTATTTTCTTCTCATAAAAGTTTTCTCTCCATAATGGACAGAATGTAGCTGTGCCTCCTCACAGGTGTCACTTGTCTTCAGGAATGTCTTGTCGAAAGTAAGTCCTTATCACTTGGGCATTAGGAACATGCTATTTCCCGTGAGGGCTGTCTTCAGATACAGGTATTCAGAATTGCTACTTCAAAAACACTTAAAATAGTTGGCTTGGATAATAGCTGACTCACATGCTTTTTAGTTCACCACTAAGAAAGTTAGTAGAAAGCAAAAACTGGTTCTGTGCTTCTCACAGTTCTGGTTTTTAAATTGTGTGGTCTAGCTATTTGCTTTACCTCTTGCACAATTTGAAGAGAACATTCAGACCTGCTAAGCTGCCTCTACCAAGACCAAATTTGCTTGAAACTATAAGAAGGTACATTTTGATTTATCTGTAGATTTCAGTGGAATTTGATGTGGAGTATTGGTCACAGGGATGATTTGGAGAGTCAAATGGGCACAGGAATAAACCTAACCAAGGAGAAAACTGTGCAAGTTCATCAATAGTATGTTACTTTGGTTTGAGAGAGCTGAATCAGTTTTCTTCAGCTTTTCCAAATTGAATGTTGCTTTGACATGCATTTAAATGTGCTCTTGATCACATAAGGTCAGTCTTCCTAAGGGTTGTGATAGTTTACTGAGCAAGTGTTTCAGATCCCAGCTAGGTTGGGCTTGCCAATACCATTCATGACCGTCCCTGTGTCCCATCAACATTCTTCCCATTGACTTTCAACCTTTCTAGAATTAGGAGAATGAAAGGAAATAAAATGCACATCTGTCAGAGGTGGGTGGGAGAGAAACATGAATGAAAAGTTTCATTTTAGATCTTAAAATTAGAAAAGAACTTATCTCTTGTGCTCTGTCTGCACCTCTGTGGAATGGATGGTGTTAAAGATGTCCTTCCAGCATCATCTGAGGTGGTCTTTTGGAAATGATTTTGACCTACTAGTGGGGTTGGGTGTACCCTTCCTACTGGCAAGTAAAGGACACCTTGGAGAATATGTGAGTGTATGTGTGTGGGGGGGGTTGATATAAGGTCACATATATAACATCTCAGCTCACTTCCTTCATCTTAGGTTCTGTCCTTTTATGTTAGAAACCCTTTAAAATATAGTTGCATTGCACCTGTTATGACTAGCTGTGTCACTATTCTGGAAGATGTTCAGAATTCTCAGAAGGATCAGATGACCTGATTAACTTGGGGGGGGGGCGGTACTTAACACAAAAACATCAAAGCTTAGTATTCCTAGGAAAGTACTCTGGGTGAGCACCATTGCTATCTCTCTACTTTCTTTATATGAGTTGGAAGGAATGGTGAGTCTGCCTGATGTAGGAACCTACCTCCTTGTCCTTAAAAGATCCTTTTTTC
The DNA here is from genome assembly GCF_000412655.1 of Myotis brandtii. Lineage (NCBI taxonomy): Eukaryota > Metazoa > Chordata > Mammalia > Chiroptera > Vespertilionidae > Myotis > Myotis brandtii. The sequence goes on from NW_005353326.1 coordinate 941,310, forward strand.
CTGTGAGGGTTTGTTTGTTTGGTGTGTGTGTGTGTGTGTGTGTGTGTGTGTGTGTGTTTGCATACAGTGGCACAAGAACTTGGCAACCTGTCATCAGCAAACAGAAAGGGAAGAGGCAGGGAAAAGAACAGATTTTACTACACACACAGCAATTGAGAGTGATTCTGTTTAAGATTCAAATGTTTTTACGCACCTCTGAGGCTACAGGGGTGACTGTTAGTATAGGGCAGTGGTCGGCAAACCGCGGCTCACGAGCCATATGCGGCTCTTTGGCGCCTTGAGTGTGGCTCTTCCACAAAATACCACGTGCAGGCGCACACGTACAGTGCGATTAAAACTTCGTGGCCCATGCGCAGAAGTCGGTTTCGGCCTGGGCGAGTCTATTTTGAAGAAGTGGCGTTAGAAGAAGTGGGGGGTGTTGGTTGGTCGGGCGACGGGGCGACAGGAGACGGCTCGGCGCAGGCGGGCCACGGGATACGCAGCGCGGGGGAGGCGCGCGCGATTCATGCATGAGTTGAGGATTTGAGAGTTGGAAGGGGTCAGCCTCAGCAAACGTACCTCAATCAGATTGGGGACTTTTTTTTTATTTTATTTTATTGATTTTTTACAGAGAGGAAGGGAGATAGATAGTCAGAAACATCGATGGGAGAGAAACATCGATCAGCTGCCTCCCGCACACCTCCCACTGGGGATGTGCCCGCAACCCAGGTACATGCCCTTGACCGGAATCGAACCCAGGACCCCTCAGTCCGCAGGCCGACGCTCTATCCACTGAGCCAAACCGGCTTCGGCGATTGGGGACGTTTTTAGCAAAGGCCAGCTTAGGAGTGCCCTAATTAAGTTAATAACAACGTACCTACCTATATAGTTTAAGTTTAAAAAATTTGGCTCTCAAAAGAAATTTCAATCGTTGTACTGTTGATATTTGGCTCTGTTGACTAATGAGTTTGCCGACCACTGGTATAGGGCATAAATTAATAAGAGGCTCAGGTATGACCCATACGCATTTTCAGAAGTTAATGTATATAGTGCATTTTGGAAATGTTGGTTAATGTTTAATCAAAGTTTAATAAGTAATGCTCCTCAAAGGGATGCTAGCAAGTCATAATGTAAAATACCTATCATCTTTCATTTGTGTTATATGTCAGATTGTTTTTGCTGTACCCTATCAGTTTAACTTAGGTACAAATGGCCAAGAAAGCAATCTTAAGATTTTGTCTAGACCCATTCACGAAGAGTAGGAATGAAGGCAAAGTTAGATGTGCTAGTGTTTTGATAATCAGAACAAAAGATGTCTTTTAAGTTTCTTCTCTGTAGATGAGTATGCAGTTCCTAATTAACTGATTGGATCCGTTAATTTATATTTAAAATACTACATCTTTTGTCAATTTTGCTTAAAATAATTATAGCTTCTAGCATTTCTCTTCTGTCAAAGTGATAATAGTATTTTGCCAGTTCTTGGGGAGCTCAATGAAAATGTATTGAGTCACCAGTTGCAGGCACCTAAGGGCAGGTATAGGAAGCAGATTGTGCATACATCCCTGCCATTAGGCGCTCACCTTTGCCCTGAGTAGTCACAGTGTCCCCACAGCCCTGATCTCACTGGACCATCAAAGGAATGTTCAGACGGCACCACTCATGTATAGTTGAAATTCGTTGTTGACTTGACAGGTTTTTCCTGACAAACTAATATTTTGGGAAAGCATATTTGTAGACATGTATGATTAATAGTTTTGTTTTTTAATCCGTAAGGGCCCTGGTTAAGTGCGCTTTTACAGTTCTTCTCTCCTTGATGGTGAATCCTTTGGGTGCCCAGGGAGATACACAGTGGAGGAAGAAGGTACAGGTGTAAGGAGAATGGTGAGTTCTGGATAGTGGAGATCCTGCTGGCAGAGTGGGGCCTGGTAGAGATACAATGAACAGAAAGGGAAGGCAGGCCAACAGTACACAGAAAGGGGCAGACGGTGAATTTGGCCTATCAGAAGGATAGCGAATAAGCGTGGGGGATGGGGGAAGAGAAGAGGTATGAGGGAGCAGTGGATCTGTGGGAGAAATAGGAAGCTTCTAGGCAGGGGAACAGTGAGTACAGAGTCCCTGGAGTGGTTTTGGAGACCTGCCAGAAGCAGAGTGGGTGAGGAGCCAGAGGGAAGTCTACTGGTGTGTTCCAGTGGGCCTTAGAGGGGCTAGCTCCACAGAAAGGGTGTTTGGGGAATTTGTGAGAGCAGCAAGAATGCATTCTGTGTGATTTTCATATCTTAGACCTAATTCTGTTTTATCTACAGAGACAACAATTTCCGTTTTTTGGCATGGTTTTAATAGATGTTTTGAATTTTCCAGGAAGTCAGGGAGTGGGGTTTATGTTTTGTTCTTTGCAGAACCTTCCCATGAGTTGCTTTCTTTTTCTGCTTCATGGACAGTCCCCTAGTGCCTGAGCTGCAGGTACTGGCTCTGGCAGTGTGCATTGTGGCAGGCTTCTGCGGTGGTTCTTTGACAGCCTCCCTCAGCTGATGGTGTGGTCGTGCCCAGTATTGAAGCATGTGTTTTATTCTAAGTCACTATCCTTCATTTCCCCATTACATTACAGTTGGGCAATATAATGGGTGTTTTACAATCAGAGCAGATGTTGGTTGTGTTGTCTGCTAACTTCCTTTCGTGACGGTGGAGGTGGTGCTGTGAAATGCCCATTCTGACCTGTGTAAGGACCCTGAATTAGCATGTGGTGTTTCAGTCTCCTCTTGCTGGTATTGAGAACACCTTGTGGAGTGGAAGCTACAGGCTGTTGAGATGCCAGAGAGGAGATGAGGTGGCTGTACCAGGGCACAGGCACATGATGGTGCGGATGCATCTTTCAAAGGGAGAGGTGGAACTTGCTGGTAAAGCAGACAGATTTGGGGATGAGAGAGATGGAGAAAGGGATTGTAGGTATCTAAGAAACTGGGAAAAAGTTGCTCAGGTTAAAGTGAGGAAGGGTGGGCCCTTTATGTTGGATGGTTAGAATTCGCTGGGAGATTTGTGTGTGGATGGGATGGTAGGAATGGGGTAGCTAGGATGAGGGCGGGGTCTAGCTGGGATTAGAAATATGGGCCATGTTCAGGAGCCACACTCCCCTGGGAGTAAATGGCTGAGAGAGGCAGTGTTGGGGTGTGGTTGTACCAGACGCAGAGTGCAGAGGACAGTGGCAGGGATCTGGGAGATTTTAAGGAGAGGCTAGTGTGAGCAGGTGTGTGAATGAGATTTCTCTTGACACTAGGGCTTCTGTTTAAAGCAGTGGTTCCCAACCTTTTTTTGGCCATGCCCACCTACACATCTCTAAAATCCTGATGCCCCACCTGTGACATATAATTCTTATTATTCAAAAAGTGAACTTGTATTCATGTGGAGGAATCCTAAAAGGCCATTAACTTGGTCTAAACAAGCTTCCAAAGAACATGGCATCCATAAAAGAGAAAAATAACGGACGAAAGGACAGTTGAAGTACTGAGGAAGAAATCACTAAAAAAAATTGTTAAAAATAATCCCATATATGCTAATATGCAAATTGACAGAACTACGGAATGACCAGTTGCTATGACGCACATTGATCACCAGGGGGCAGACAGTCAACACAAGAGCTGCCCCCTGGTGGTCAGTGTGCTCCCACAGGGGGAGCACCGCTCAGCCAGAAGCCCTGAGCTGGGCTCACGGCTGGCAAGCGCAGCAGCAGTGGTGGGAGCCTCTCCTGCCTTGATGGCAGCGCTAAGCCGTTGGACATCCCCCAAGGGCTCCGGGACTGTGAGAGGACGCAGGCCAGGCTGATGGACATGCTGCGCCCGCTCTTCTCTCCCCCCCCCCCCCCCCCAAGTGCACGAATTTCGTGCACCGGGCCTCTAAGTAACACATACATATATATAAAAAGAGGCAATATGCAAATTAGGCCGGGACACCATAACAGTCACAACCAGCTCAGGAGGAGGTCCTGGCAGGGGCCCAGAGCCTGAGAGAACAATAGGGCAGCCACGCCTGGAGCTGGAGAGAACAACACGGAGGGGGGCCAGCCCTCAGCCCCAGCCCCACGGCTGGGTTCGATTCTGATCAAGGGCATGTACCTAGGTTGCAGGCTCCTCCCTGGCCGGGGCCCAGGTCAGGGCTCATGCAGGAGGCAACCAATCAAAGTGTGCCTCTCACAGTGATGTTTCTGTCTTTCCCGCTCTCTTCCGCGCTCTCTAAAAATCAATGGGAAAATATCCTCGTGAGGATAAAAAAAAAAAAATGTCATATCCTATGAAAGAGACATCTTGAAAATGCCTAAAGAAAGTTGTCATTTTTTCATGGTGAAGGGACTGGAGTTCGTGTTGATGAAAACACCTTGGCGGCAGCTGGCAGTGGCAGTGACAGCAGCAGCGGGGTGATGGGGGCGGTGCTTTCCCCTGATCAGCCTGCTCCCAACAAGGACAGTAGGACATCCCCTGTGGGCTCCAGGAACTGTGAGAGGGGGCAGGCTTCACTGAGGGGACCCACCCAACCCTGCCTATGAATTTCGTGTACCAGGCCTCTAGTAATAATATGAAGTGATATGAAAAAATAGCAAGTAAAGTTTCAAAACATATAACAGAGAACTGAAATGCATGAATATGTCACAATATAAATATATATGAGCCCCTAGAACAGTGATGGCGAACCTATGACACGCGTGTCAGAGGTGACACGCGAACTCATTTTTTTGGGTTGATTTTTCTTTGTTAAATGGCATTTAAATATATAAAATAAATATCAAAAATATAAGTCTTTGTTTTACTATGGTTGCCAATACCAAAAAATTTCTATATGTGACACGGCACCAGAGTTAAGTTAGGGTTTTTCAAAATGCTGACACGCCAAGCTCAAAAGGTTCGCCATCACTGCCCTAGAACCATAAAAAATGCAACAAATTCACTGTTAATAAATCATTCTTTAATTGCCCCCCTTAAAAATCAAATTGTCCCCTGTGGGGGATGTGCCCCACGTTGGGAACCACTAGTCTAATGTGTGACAGAGGTTGGAAGAAGTCCATTGAGAGGATACTGTGGCCTCTCAGGAAAGAGCAGCAGCTTTCTTGGAGGATGAGAAGGACATCCTGAGCCCTGCACGTCTGTGTGCTCTTGAGCTGGCACTGGCTGCCACTGTGGCAAGTCTGGTAGGGGACTTGTCCCAAAGATGGAGGGATCTAACCGAGACTCTCAACCCCCTGCTACACTTTCTTTTACTGATCATCTGGAAGCCCGTGTCTCAGAAAAAGAGGTGGGGCTGCAATTTTTAAAATACTGTTTTCAAAATGAAAGTTCCCTGAAGGCAAAAATCAATTTTTGGAGATTGGCTTACCCCCTCACCAAAGCCCCTGTGCCAAGAAAACCTCAGGGACTGCCTGCCATTTTGAAGCTTAGAAGGGTTCTGAGGGTTCCTGGCTGCAGTTCCTCTTTTCTTCAAGGGTATGGAGAGTGGTCTTAGAACCCCACTCTAGTGTTGGTAGAGGACCTGTGTCCGCATGGTGGGCCTGGGTGGACTCTTTGAGAAGGCACCGGAATAGAGTGCAGAGGCTTCTGCACATTTGCAATGCTCATATGATTAAAGGAGTGGAGTGATAGAAACAAAGGAATGTGATTTATTTCACAGTAGAAATCAGAATCCTGAATCCTCTTCTCCATGTTCTCACTATTAGGACTGTGTGGTGTGCCCCCCTTTCTCTCTGTTGGGTGTGGGGGTGTGCATGTCTGGGGTTGAAGCTGTTAGCTGCATTGAGAGGGTCCCAGTGTCACTGACAAGCAGCTTTTGATGTTGCTTGACCTAGAGGCAGGTGAGGGAGGAAGAACAGACACCACTGTTTGTTGCTGCACTCTCCTTCACCACTTGTCAGTTGGATCACTGAGTATTGTTGGCCTCTGTGTGCCCAGCTCTGTTCTCACACAGCTTTTCCTTTTGTGAGTGTGGTGACTGCTAGCCTCGCGATGTGTAAAGGGTGCGCTGAGAATAAAGATGAAAAGACCCTCCTGTGGAAGATGGTAGCATTTGAGCTTGGCTTCAGAGGTTGAGCAAAAGACCTGGTGGGCACAGCATGGAGAAATGGGTGTGGTGAGGGCACTGGGACTGCAGCTGGGGTTAGAACACACCCAAGGAACTTTCTGAAGCACTTCAAACTGATCCCAAACTGCTGGTCCTCTGGTTCCTAATGTATGGATCAGAAGAACTCTAGTTGACATCCAAAGAACCACTAATAACCTGCAAAATTAGTAAGGCTTTAATGGTAGGACACCTTTAGGTGTCTGGGTGCTTTAGAGTTGCCCCTGCTTTCTATTTTAGACATAAATTAATTTTTCTCCATTTTTAGTTTAATTTGTTTTGGGTTAACACAAAACTGTATTTTTGGTCTTTGATTTTTTTCTAGGAACAGGTCCTTCAGACTCAACTGCAATTGGGGTTAGACAGAGGGTATCTGCATCCTTACTTCCAGAGTAGAAGTACTCATTAGGGTCTAGGGTCCTGGTGGCTCCACAACAGAGGACCTGGACACCGCCCCATTCCACAGGCCAGAATACTCAGTCGGCCTTCATGGCTGTGGGGGGGAAGGGGACAAGAATGTAGGATTGTTCTGGAGCCCAGGGACAAATCAGAGAGAGGAAATACAGATAAGCAGGGGTCTGGCATAAGAATAGGTGCACAGAGCTGTGAGAGCTGTTCCTGGCTTAGCTCCAAGCTGTTTTCACTTTCATTTGGGCTAGCCGAGTGGTTGGCAAACTGCGGCCCCTTGAGTGTGGCTCTTCCACAAAATACCACGTGCGGGCACGCACATACAGTGCGATTGAAACTTCGTGGCCACACTCAAGGGGCCAAAGAGCCGCATGTGGCTCGCGAGCCACAGTTTCCTGACCACTGGCCTAGCCCATCTAGTAATTTGCTTCCAGCTGTAGGTTTCAGGTCATTAAGTGTGTTTGGTAAATTGTTTTGAGTATGATTATCTTCTCTCTATATATAAAAGCCTAATATGCAAAGTGTCCTCTCAGGAGTTTGACCACCCGGGAGTTCGATCGCTCGCTATGACATGCGCTGACCCCCAGGGGGTGGCGCAGAATGAAGGGAGGCCCCAGCCAGCAGCCACTGGGGACCCTACCCGTGCACAAATTTCGTGCACTGGGCCTCTAATATCTAATAATAAGTAAAACTTTAAGATTGAGAATAAAGGGGAACTACAAACCATAAATATGCCCATCAATTAAATGCTTTTGTAGGTAGTGGTAAGTAGGATTAATTGCAGTTATGCTGTTCCTACATGTGCCTTATGGTTGCTGGGTGCCTGTTCACTTAGATCAGTGATGGCAAACCTTTTGAGCTTGGCGTGTCAGCATTTTGAAAAACCCTAACTTAACTCTGGTGCCGTGTCACATATAGAAATTTTTTGATATTGGCAACCATAGTAAAACAAAGACTTATATTTTTGATATTTATTTTATATATTTAAAAGCCATTTAACAAAGAAAAATCAACCAAAAAAATGAGTTCGCGTGTCACCTCTGACACACGTGTCATAGGTTTGCCATCACTGACTTGGATAGTGACAGTGGCTCCTGGGTGTTCAATTCATGTTACTGTAGACCAGGGGTCCTCAAACTATGGCCCACGAGCCACATGCAAATACAAATATTGTATTTGTTCCCGTTTTGTTTTTTTACTTCAAAATAAGATATGTGCAGTGTGCATAGGAATTTGTTCATAGTTTTTTTTTAAATTGTAGTCCGGCCCTCCAACGGTCTGAGGGACAGTGAACTGGCCCCCTGTTTAAAAAGTTTGAGGACCCCTGCTGTAAACCAAGCATGTCAAACTCAAAGGCTAACACAGGCCAAATAAGCAAAATTTAAGTTTATGTGGGCCGCAATAAAACAAAAGCTTCAATTTTCATAGAAACGTAGGTTTATTTCTATAGAGACATGCTGAATACAAAGGGCTGAACTAAATGAGTAATCATTAACATAAAATAATAGAACATTTTAATAAAATTAATATTTTTTTCTTGAACATTAACTTATCAGACACTGAATAACTGCACAAATTAATAAGTGTAATGCAAATAAACCTATTTTTCTTGTTCTTGGAAAGGGAAATATTTCCTGTTGCGCACACCAAGTCAGTCCAAGACTAATGACATGGCAGTTGGCTGCTAAAATACTCGCTGCTAGTATTTGTAGAAAGAAATGGTGCACATGAGTGTAAGGAAATGAATGCAACACGATTGTAGTAATTAGTCATTAGTGAGTGTTGTCGTCCATTAATAATCTACATATATAAAAGCCTAAGCGACCCTTACGACTGGACAACCGGCTGGTAGCTATGATGCACACTGACCACCAGGGGGCAGACGCTCGACACAGGAGCTGTCCC
>NW_005353326.1:949786-961167 GCF_000412655.1 Myotis brandtii
CAAGGGACCCCACCCATGCACGAATTTGTGCACCGGGCCTCTAGTTATGTATAACAGGACATTGTAAAAATTAAGTTACAAAATTTTTATTAAAATGTTTTTTACATATCATTGTAGCCGCAAAAATATTTGTTGCATGCGGCCCATGGGCCATAAGTTTGACATGCTTGCTGTAGACCAAGAGTCATACGTGAATGAAACTCATTTCTAGCTGTCATTTTAAGGATTTTTACCATGAATCTTAAGCTGGCAAAGAGTGATCTAAATTGAATTTCACTGGTTGCTCCTCCTAAGAACTGGACCTCACAAGTGATGCTCTCCTTCAGGTGTGGGAGATGCTGTGCAAAGGATGTATTAGAGACCAACCCTCGGTGTAAGAATGCTGGCCTTCCTTGGGGTGGGGGTCACAGGGGGCAAAATCTTGCATAGAGGCCAACCCTTGTGCTTGATTGGTTCCTGAAAAACATCCTGAAAGTTTTGTTGTGAAAAACAACGAAACTCCAAACTCACCTATAGATGCAGACCAGAATGATACAATTCTAAAATATTGTTGCATGTTCTTTTGTTTATTGAAAGTTTGGGGTTGGGAAAATGGGTGGGTCAAAAGGTACAAACTTCCAGTCTTAAGATAATTAAGTAATAGGGTGCTGACTGTAGCTAACAGTACTGTGTATCATACATTTGGAAGTATTCAGAGAGTAGATATTAAAAGTTCTCATCACAAGAAAAAAAATGTTAATTGTGTGAAGTAGTGGGTGTTAACTAACAACTTTTATGGTGATCATGTCATAATATATGTACATATCAAATCATGTTGTACACCTGGAACAAATACAGTGTATATATCAATTATATTTGAAGGGGAAGAAAATAAAGTTCTCGCAACTTCTTTAGATCCACTGAGTGTCTAAGGCTGAATGTTGTTCTGAGCCTGTTGTTGATGCATATCTTTGTCACAGTTGTATTAGGCCTGTGAGGTATACCTTCTTATCACTAGTATTGACACAATCAGTTTTCCTCTTAACACTAATTTTTACAACGTAATGACAAAATGTAGTATACTACTCAATTACAGAAAAACATCAAAGCTACAGAAATTGAATATTGGGCTATCAGGCAGAGTTAATGGCTTGACGCTTTATTTCGCTGGTGTATAAGAGTCCCAAGGTGATACACAAAAAAAGCAGTTTGCAGCCTGTGCATGTAGAAGATCTGCCTTTAAATTTAAATTCTGTGTGTCAGGGATGAATTGGACTTCTGAATGATGGATATTCTGAGTACATATGTTGAGAAAATGTTTTGTAATGTCTATCAGTTTCTCCGGAATTTTCACTTTGTTAATTTTTCTCATACTAAAACAGATTAACTATTTTATCCTAGTAACTTACACCTCAATAAACGACTTTTAAAAAGGCAAAAAGAGAAAAAAATAAAAAGGAAAAAAAGCTGTCACCCAGCTGTTCATTTGAGTAGGGATTCATCCATTTTAACCCCCATTTACAGAGAAGACCAATGCAGCTCATCCCATCTGCAGCGCAAAGTTCAGTTCTCCCTTTCTGGGTCCCTGGGTCACCCTTTTTGTTTTGTTTCCCAAGCTATGCTCTGCATTGGTGGTGTCTTCTTCCTAGTGATCCCAACCATTTAGGTCATCTAGGTGTTCACTGTTAAAGAGATTCTGTTACATAAACCAGCTCTAACGGTTTCAGAAAACCTGACAGACTTTCCTTCTGCAGAGACAAGTTGCACAAGTCTGATTGCAAATTCTGAAGCAGAGCTACCTCTGCTTCTTTTGAAACCACTGAGGCTTGGTGGTGATGCAGAGGGCCAGGTAGAGGGCACAGGTACACTTATTTCTCTAAAGCATTTAAAGCAGTCATTTATTGGCGTCCGATGGTTGTTTTCCCCAGGGAGGCCCCATCATTTGCCTTGTTGGCCTTTAGATCTTTGCATGTGGGAGTTGTGTTCTATTCTTGGCTTTAATGCTGGAATGCTACCCTAAAGGTCCTGTCTGCTCTCAGAGAAGGGCCTCCGTTACTCTTGCATTTTCTAGATTGGGCATTTGCAGACTCACAGGTGCGGAGGAAGGGTTCTGCTGAGAAAGTGTCTTCTCTGCTCACTACTACGATGAACCTGAAAACGGATTTTGCTTGAGTATGGGGGATTCTGTTAGAGTAAAAGATGAAATAGCACCTGGGCTGGGTGTCCCATCCCCACAAGTTGGAATCTGTGCCAAGAGGATGGCACAACTCTGGTGGCCAGTGTTGAACTTATATGTTATAACAGATATTGTGTTAGGTCTGGACCTCTGACAAAGCAGTAAACGGTGCTGAGGGGACAGGCCAGGAAGCCACCAGGATTCCTGGGCCAGGTGCAAGGTGGGTACAGATGCTTGTAGTGGGGAGAGACAAAACGCTGTGTATCCTAGTACCTTAAGTCTTGAGACTTGGTGCTCATCCCCATCCTGGTTCTGCCACCAAGTGTGACTTTCCTCTATGAGGCTACATGACTTTGATCTGTTTAAAGACAGAGTGAAGAGGATGGGTACCATGCTGATAATCAGGACTCAGACACAGACGGGATAGGAACTATGCATACAGAGGCCACACCCAGGTGTGGGAGTTTTACCTGGAGATGTTCCCTCTGCCCTAATGGGGTTGGGGAGGATACAGATAACCTTTTAACCCCTTGGTGAGTAAGGGTGTGTTTTGTGTTTTTTGTCAGTTTTTGTGAAGGGGATACTTGAACAATAAAACAAGCATAAATAACAGTCCTCCATCCTGCTTCTCAGGAATGGCCCTTTCATCATTTGACTGTACCTCCATATGAGTGTGTCTGTTTGGATGGTGAGGGTGGGCCCTTCATACCACAAGTTCTGGCCTTAGCAAATAACAGTAACTATTGTGACTAAGTAAACATTGTACACTGTTGAGCTAAGAGGTGACTGTCTTATGTTTTCTTTTGTTCATTTTTATCTTTGCATTTTTTTTCCTATGTACCTGTCATTAGTTTTTTCCCAATTCCCCTGGAATTGCCAAGCCCCATGTTTAAACCATGTAGGTAGTAATGGTTGGGCTGACCATTGCTCAGGCCTGGGACCACCTGGCATTTCTCACCTGACTTTTGCTCTGCCTTATATCTACTTCATACTTTGCCTAGTATTAGTGGTTTCTGATCTCTGGATACTAAGTTTAAAGTTCTTTGACCCTTGGTGTTCTGGAATTTAGTCTGCTTTGAGTGAATGGGTTTGTTTCATTCTTAGTCAGATGTTGATTTTTTTTTTTTTAAGGGAGCAGTTTTAGGTTCACAGCAAAATTGAAGAGAAGGTACAGAGATTTCCCCTACACACATGGTATGGGAAATCTCTACTATGAACATCTCCCACCAGAGTAACCACCATTGCAGCATCACACATAGTAGCTTCACAGCCCTGAAAATCACCTGTGCTCCAGCAATTCATCCCTCCCTCCCTCCCACCACCAACCCCTGGCAACCACTGATCTTTTTACTGCCTCCTAGTTTTTGCCTTTTCCAGAATGTCAGATAATTGGATTGTACAGTATGTGGCCTCCTCCAATTGGCTCCCTTCGCTTAGTAATACACCAAGTTTCCTTCTTATCTTTTGATGGCTTGCCATAGCTGATTTCTTTGTAGTGCTGAATAATATTCCATCATATGGTTGTAGCACAGTTTATTTGTTCACCTACTAAAGGACATCTTGGTTGCTCCCAAGTTTTGGCAATTATCAATAAAGCTGCTGTAAACATCTGTGTGCAGATTTTTGTGTCGACATAAGCTTTCAACTCCTTTGAGTTAATACCAAGGAGCACAATTGCTTGTAAGAGTATGTTTCATTTTGTAAGAAACCTTCTAACGTGGATGCACCATTTTGCATTCCCACCAGCTCCTGTTGCTGTATATCCTCAAAGTATTCCCTTCACAAAAACTGCCATAAAAAGTCTTTGACCCAGCCCTAGCCAGTTTGGTTCAGTGGAAAGAGCGTCAGCCTGGGGACTGAAGGGTCCCAGGTTTGATTCCGGTCAAGGGCACATGCCTGGGTTGCAGGCTCAATCCCAGGAGATAGCCAATCAATGATTCGCTCTCATTGTTGATGTTTCTATCTCTCTCTCCTCCCTTCCTCTCTGAATAAATAAAAGTATGTATTTTTTAAGGTATTTGACTTATTTTTAAATCAGGTTGTTTGTTTCCTTACTGGGTTTTAACTAGTTTTCGTGTGTTTTGGATGACATTCCTTTATTAGATGTGTCTTTTGCAAATGTTTTCTCTTTCTCCTAAGTATCTTTCCCAGAGTACAGGCTTTCAATTTTTTTTAAGATACATTTTTTTATTGATTTTTTACAGAGAGGAAGGGAGAGGGATAGAGAGTTAGAAACATCGATGAGAGAGAAACATCGATCAGCTGCCTCCTGCACACCTCCTACTGGGGATGTGCCCGCAACCAAGGTACATGCCCTTGACCGGAATCAAACCTGGGACCTTTCAGTCCACAGGCCGACGCTCTATCCACTGAGCCAAACCGGTTTGGCCAGGCTTTCAATTTTAACAAAGTCCAGCTTATCACTTATTTCTTTCCTAGATCATGTCTTTGGTATTATATCTAAAAAGTCATCAGCATGCCCAAGTAGATGTTGATCTTTCAAATTCTCCCAGTTTTCCCTTTCTTACCCATGTTTTTAATTTTAAAATGTCAAAAGCCCCCGACTGGTTCCATGGTTGAGTGTTGACCTGTGAACAAGAAGGTTATAGTTCGATTCCTGGTCAGGGCACATGCCTAGGTTTCCAGCTGGATCCCCAGTGGTGTGGGGATGAGGGCGGGGGTGGGGGGGGGGTTCTGGGAAGCAGCCAATCAATGATTTTCATCTTTGATGTTTCTATCTCTCTCCCTCTTCCTTCCTCTCTGAAATCAATAAAAATATATATTTTTTTAAGTGTCAAAAGTGCACTGAAGCTAGTTTGGAAAGAGCTCTACTGGGCATGTCTGGGACCACTGGAGCATCACATTCACGATGGGGCAGCTGACCCATTGAGTGAAATAGGAATGTGAGTTCGTGTTCATGTAGATACTTGGATAAGGAAAGGTGGTTTCTTACAGCAGAATGCTAACAGCTGGGAGGAATGACTAGATTAGAAAAGTTCCATTTGACAGTTGTCATGGCAGTTCAGCCAGGAAATATCAAGGTACTGAAATCTGAGAGGGTGGATGTTTGATGAGCTGGGTGTGTACATTGTCACTCAGTGCTCAGGTGGAGAGAACTTAGAATAGAGAAGACCCGAGCCTTTTATCAGAGGTGACATGGGGCTTTGAGGGTCTGGACACGCCCCATACGTGGGTGCAGTGGGGCATGCCTGTGCTAGGCCCATATGATGTCCTTCACTGGTTTCTGACCTCAGCAGTGTTTGTTCATAGTTCAAAGACTGGGAGCTGTTGGTTACTCTGGGGAAGGCGCACCAGCATTTGAGAAAGTGACAGTTTCTTTCTTGTTTAGAATAAAAGTTGAAGAGTAACAGTGGTGCAGCATGGAGAGGCCAGGCCTGGGCAGCACCAGTGCTTGGGGGCCTTCTGGGACTGAGAGCCTACACTTCCTGGCCTATAGCTTCCTGGCCCTTTCTGCCTGCTCTCTGACCTTGGGTGGTAAATGACTGGATGATGTGAGGGGAACCTGGGGTGAGTGTGGCCTAGACATGGCACGAATGTTCTCACATAAGCGTGTTGCCACACCACTTGGGCCAGGCCCCCTCCTCTCTGGGACAGGGGTGACCTCCACTGGTGGGAAAGAGCCGCCCCTGACGTGCTGCCCTGGGGCCCTTGTTGTGCCTTGAACCCAGTGCCCAGGTGTGGTCCCCATGTCCGGCCTGCTGCGGGGTGAGTGCGGAGCTCTCAGTGTGTTGGGAAAGGTTGGCTTCTGCTTCTTTCCGGGGGAGGGGAGTCTAGCTCCCCATGCACTCGTCATCTTGAGCCTGGTCCATCTTTGACTGAGGCTTGGTGGGTCAGTGGAGGAACACTATGGGGCCTTGGTTCAGTTGTTTCTGGCCCCCTTGAAAAGATTAGAGAGAGTCTAGCATTCCTTTGAAAGCCATGGATGTCAGGTGGTAAAGGTCAGCCCTGTTCATAAGATTCCCAGACTCTTCCTTCTAAGGGTGATTGGGGGGTGCGAGGGGCTTGAGTGCCCAGCGGACAGACTGTTTTTCTTTTCCTGTAGTTTGGGAACTGGGATTTCTTTAGCTCCCGTCCCGTGTGTTTCCAGGAGGAAGCAGGATGTTTGTCTCTCCATTGATGGTGGGAGGGTAGGTTGTCTCTGAGCTGCTCCTGTACTAAACCCTGGGTTGCATAGAAAGAGACCCAGGGACCCCTTCCTTGTCTCTGCAGGTTTCTCTGGCCACTGTCTCTCCCTCCAGTCTACAGCATGGGGAATATCTTTGCGAACCTCTTCAAGGGCCTTTTTGGCAAAAAAGAAATGCGCATTCTCATGGTGGGCCTGGACGCTGCGGGGAAGACCACCATCCTGTACAAACTGAAGCTGGGTGAGATCGTGACCACCATCCCCACCATAGGTGAGGAAGCCAGGCCATGGGGGGTTGGGGAGGTGGCTGGAATGGCTGGGGGTTGGCTCACACTGGGCCATGTTCCTGCAGGTTTCAACGTGGAGACTGTGGAGTATAAGAACATCAGCTTCACTGTGTGGGACGTGGGTGGCCAGGACAAGATCCGGCCTCTGTGGCGCCACTACTTCCAGAATACACAAGGTGAGGGCTGGGGGCCATGGCCTGTGGGAGAGGTTGGGTGTCCTCAGCAACTTCGTTGACACCTGCTCCTTGGCAGGTCTCATCTTTGTGGTTGACAGCAATGACCGAGAGCGTGTGAATGAGGCTCGAGAGGAGCTTATGCGGATGCTGGCGGAGGATGAGCTCAGGGATGCTGTCCTGCTGGTGTTCGCAAACAAGCAGGTACGCACTTATATGTGACTGAGTCACCCCAAGGGGCTGGGGGTTTGAAGGGATCACAGGTCAGGTGGGGAGGGATCCCAGTCTTCCTGATGATCCATGGCTGCTATGCCACCCTGTCCTTCCCACCAGGACCTCCCCAATGCCATGAACGCAGCTGAGATCACGGACAAGCTGGGCCTCCACTCTCTGCGCCACAGGAACTGGTACATTCAGGCTACCTGTGCCACCAGTGGGGACGGGCTCTATGAGGGACTGGACTGGCTGTCCAATCAGCTCCAGAACCAGAAGTGAGCCGAACTCCTCTCTTCCCCCTCACTCCTTCCTTCGCCCTTGCTTTCCTCTCATGTGGCAGATGTGCCCCTGTGGTGTGAGTGCCAGAAGCTGTCTCCATGGTCGGTCCCAGTGTGCTTCATCATGCTGTACATGTGCAGACGCAGCCTGCAACCGGGTTTTTATTTAATGTAAATAGTTCTTGTTTCCAATGAGGCAGTTTCTGGTACTCCTATGCAATATTACTCAGCTTTTTTTATTGTAAAAAAAAAAAAAAAAGAATCAACCCACTGTTTAGTACTGAGAAGGGATTTTGGGCACCCAGGGCGGGGCCTCTAGGAGTTGCTATGAGATCACCTCAACGCTCCTCCTCTGGGCTTTAAATCTGTGTTGAGATCCATTTTGGTGGTTGGTTTTTAACCCAAACTCAGTACATTTTTTATAATATAAATACAAGGTAAGGAGACACTTTAACACAGAAAAGGGAGAAATGTGCCTAGTGTAGGTTCTGCAGTAATGGCTTGAGTCCAGTCTGCCTGTGGTCTGTCTCCCATCTGGAGCGTGCAGTGGGCAGAACTAGCCACAATACATTCTGCATGGTCACTTACGGTCCCTGATTGGCTTTGTCTTGCTGGGTCATATGCATCCCATAGCATTTGTGCTTGTACCTGTGCTTACACCACTGCCTATGGGGGTGGGCTGGGGGCTGTGGCCACCACTAAGGCCCCTTAGAGGGACCCCAGCCTTCCCTTCGGTCAGTGTGGGTCAGCGTAGGTGCTTTGGTGGGACCACTCTGGTCAGAACGGGAGACCCCCATGGTCCCTACACACACTCACTTGCTCCAGGTTGTCTGGGTCTCACCAGTAGGAATGCAGACAGGTGACCGGTCATCTTAGAGCCTAACTCCTCAGAGCCCCCGTCCACATGTGCTTTCACTCCCTCAGCCTGCAAGGGTCAGATTGACATCAAAAACAACAACCTCTACTTTTTTCTTTTGTATTTTGATAAACACTGAAGAAATTAGAGCTGTTAAAATTTATCTTGGGGGAAAACCTCAGAACTGGTTTATCTGGTGTCGTGGAACCTCTTACTGCTTTCAATACACGATTAGTAATCAACTGTTTTGTATACTTGTTTTCAGTTTTCATTTCGACAAACAAGCACTGTAATTATAGCTATTAGAATAAAATCTCTTAACTATTTCATGGCTTTCCAGTGCTTGGGTGCCACTGACCAAGGCTGCCTCCTGGGACACAGGCAGGGATGGCTTAGAGAATGTGACCAACCCCCGATTCACCCCAGACCAGTTTCTTGCCAGCACTCCTGAGGGGCTTTGTCATTGGTCAGTCTCCACTAGCAGTCCAGTCCCTAGTCCTGGTCTAGTCTTGGGCCAAAAAGATCCCCATGTGGGGTGTGCCTGAGAGGCCAGGGCCTGGGATCACCTACGGTGATTTAGTTCCATATCATTGCTTTGGGAGCCTTTGACCCTTCTGGGCACCCTCCACCTGGCCAATCCAAGGTCCAGGTGTCCTTCCCCCAGGGGCATCCAGCCCTGTGTGTGGCCCAGCCCTCAGCCCTGTTATCTAGTCTCACTAACATGTTGATAATCAGGGCCAGGGTTCTGAAGACAGAATCATCTTTGCTTTTTAGTTCTTTAAAAAATCAGAAGCAAAATTGAATATATTTCATAATCCAGCCTGGGTTTTGTCTTTACTCCAATGTGATTTATTGTAAGTTTTCATTTCTTGTGTGGATGAGGTGGTGAATGGCTGCAGGCATATCTCCTAGCAGAGGCGCTGGAGGGAGGGTAGGGGAGGTGTGCCTGGAGATCTGTCTGGGAGAAGCAGAGCAGATTCATGGAACAGGGTAGCAGGTCTCTGGGTACCTGAGGAACAAGGGTGTCTCCAAGTATAAAATCACCTTCACCCCCCCATCCACCAATTATAAGCACCTTTGTTCTGACTGCCTTTTCCCCCTCAGAAAGGCCCACCTGCAGGTGAGCAATTTCTCCCCCGCCCCCACCACCACCACTAGGAGTCCCCTACCTAGTGAGATCTAAGGTGGTCCTGCTAAAACCCAAGGCATCTGACACATTTTCACACATCACTTTCTATTAGGACACTTCAGCTTAAAATATGTTTACAGACAGTCCTCAGGTTACGTCGGACTTGACGTACGTCGTTTTATGGTTACATCACCATCTCCCATATATTTATTTTTTTAAAAAGTTCCATCATTTCAATGTATGTACCATATGTGCTTTATGTTTTTTATTATTTACTTACCACAAGTAAAGGTCAGGAATTGTTATCTTTTAAATTTTTTTTACTGTTTCACTTCATTGCTGCTGTGTATGTGCTCCATGTGAGTGACATAGGTGCTTATGTAGGTGGGTTCCGACTTATGGTGAAATCACATTACATTACGTGGTGCCATAGGAACGGATCTCCGATGTAACCTGAGGACCTACTGTATTTAAGTACAAAGGATGAGTCAACACAAAGACAAATAGAAGGTAGCAGTAACTGGAGCCTAAAGCAGTAGACAGCTCTCTCTCCTGGGCAGATTTGTCCTCCTCTGATGGGCCTGGGGCCACCTGGAGGTGAGGCCTCATCTAGATACCTTGCCTGCTTACAGGGTCCTGGTAGGGCCCCCAGAAGCCTGCTCTCCAGCTCCCTGGGCCTGGCGGGGCACATGCTCAAAGGCTTCACTGAGGACAGGGCCTGCCTGGGGTGAGCTGGGTCTTAGTTGCTGTCATGCCCTCGCCTTCTCTTACAACAGGGCAAGAAGTCAGAGTAGTGCCTGTGATGCCAAGCCCTGGGGAATATGAGGAACTGTCTACCACCTGGCCCAGCCCCAAAGGCAGAGCTGCTGCTCCTACGTGGCAGGAGCCAGGGACATCAAGGAAACTTACCTTGGTCCTGTGCTATTTTTCTCCTCATTCTTGTGCTTCTTTCTTTTTCCTGCTCTTCTGATTCTCAGGGCTGTGAGGGGGCGGGGGGGGGGGGGGGGGGTGACCACAGTAGTCACCACATATGGCTATTTCAGATTGAAATTCCTCAGTACGACATGTGGCCAGCGACTAGCATAATGGGCAGCTCCAATAGGAGCCTTCCCACCTAGGCATAAAATTTGTAGGACCTTTTCATGCTCCCTTCCAACACATTTGCCAGATAGTATCTCCTCCTGCACCCCTTAAGTGGCCTCCACAACAGGTGGCCCCAGCACTTCGAGCTATCTGGGCTTCAATGGGCAGTCTTGCGATGGCCCAGGCTCCCAACCTAAAGAGGCTCCCCAGAAGAAAAAGGAGCTGGAGACAGGAACATTACTAGCCCAAGAGGAAGTCAGCAGGCCTACTGAGAGCCCTGAGTCCTATACTCCCAGCCAGCCCTTCCACCCCAGTTCCACCTTCTCAGGCCTCTGGGTCTTACAGTCCAGGGAGGCTCCTGGCACCACTGCTCTCCAGGCTGTAGTGCTGCGGAGGGAGCCACTCTTAGGGGGTGCAGGGCTCCCAGACATGCCGATTGGAGAACCAGCCCCAGTTTCCTGGGTCAGGAAGATCAGAGGGTCCCCGAGGGGAGATGGCCCAACCCCAGCCCTCAGCAGGAACAAGGCACCTAGGCCCCTGCGCCCATGAAATGCCAGGACATTGGGGGGGTGAATACCAAGAACCCCAGTTTAGCTGCCTCGTTTTCTCGGGACAATGCCATTCGGTCAGGGGGTACACGGATGAGACATTCTCCCCCACCCCTACTCGCCCAGGTCTTACTTGGGGATACCAGCTTCCACGTGGGCTGACAGGGCCGAGCCCCCTGCCCTTCGTTAGGGCCCCCACTCCGCACCTGTAGCTCCTCAGGCCCAGAAGCCTGTCCACTCCCTTTCCCCTGGGGTCACTTCCTTTGAGACTCCAGACCTCCACAGTCACGTGGGAAGGCTGGCAGGAGCTCATGGTACCGTGTAGTTTACCCCATCCCACTCCCACCTCGAGAAAGACGTCCCTCACCTCCTTGCTCAGGCCAGTAGGCTTTTTCACGTTCTTGTAGCCTCAGTGGAGCCGTGCGTGAGTGTCGGGCAGCGAGCCTCACCTCGGCCCGGCCTCCCCAGCGCGCCCCGTCCCGGTCACACAGCGCCGCCAAGAGCACCTCTGG
>NW_005353326.1:961407-967503 GCF_000412655.1 Myotis brandtii
GCGCCGTGACGTCACACCAGCGCCAGCCCCGCGTCGCAGTACGCGCCTGTGCCGCTGGGCTCTGGCTTCTAACCCACGCGCCAGAACACTGCCCGCCCTAGCCCGACCCCGGAAAGGTCAGAAGCTGGACCCGAGTGGCCGGACAGCTATTATTAGAAGTTCTATTGTGTGGTGACGCCAGGATCCAGGGGCGGCGCCCGAAAGTCACTGTCTCGATGTGCGCCGTGTACCGGGGCCCACAGACAGGTGCCCGGAGGAACAGTTGGGGAGATGAGTCTCCAGCCGCACCGAGGTTCCCGCCATCCCGTCTGCAGCTGTGGGAACCAGGGACTGGCCACGGCGCTGGGACCCAGCTGTGGTCTCAGTAGGGCATCGCGCTTGGTTGGCGGCAACGCTGCGGAGAATTTCTGCCCCCTCCTGCCCCGGTGCTGGCGGAGGCTCCACCAGCTGGTCATTGGACAAGTGCGTCCCACCTGTCACCACAGCCTGTTGCAGACCTGACTCGGTGGCAATGGAATAATGAATGCAGGGCCCGTTCAGTAGGGTAGCTGCAGACGTGTAATAGGCCGTTCCCTGGGTTGTCATTTCTTTGGGTTCCTTTACAGGACGCTGCCCTAGTGCAGTGATGGCGAACCTATAACACGCGTGTCAGAGGTGACACGCGAACTCATTTTTTTGGTTGATTTTTGTTAAATGGCATTTAAATATATAAAATAAATATCAAAAATATAAGTCTTTGTTTTACTATGGCTGCAAATATCAAAAAATTTCTATATGTGACACGGCACCAGAGTTAAGTTAGGGTTTTTCAAAATGCTGACACGCCGAGCTCAAAAGGTTCGCCATCACTGCCCTAGTGTGTACCCTGCTTATGTGTCTTGCAAGTACTCAGTGGGTTGGGCAAAGAAGAGGCCTCTACCTGCTCCCCTGGCCACCACTGATTCCCTCACTAGCTTTTTGGGACTTGGAGGCTGCCACAGTGGGATTCAACAGGGTTTGAACCTCAGCCTTGTAGTACACTACCACTAAGTCAAGTTTGAGCCTCAGTTCCCCCATGTGGGAGCTCCAGACTTGCCCTGCACGTGCTCAGGGGCCTCCAGTGAGGGTTAGCAGCTCTGCCGTGCAGGAAAGCTTGTGGTGGGAGGCATGGCACCTTACAGGGCAGTTGTGGTGGGTCCAGAGGCTGTACTGCCATGTCTAACAAGGGCTAGATGCCAGTTGGGCGCAGGAGGTGCTGGGGAGCAGCAGGGTCAGCTCTAAGTCTGCTCTCCCAAACTCACATTACCCCATGGGGAAGGCCCATCTGTACTCTGGATATTGGGAGTAATCAGCATTGATGGCATTTTAGAGTGAGGTGACTGGGGATAAGGAGGAATAGAAAAGGCATGGAAGGAGCTGAGGGGCTATAGAGTGCACCACCACCACCACCCCCCTAATGGAGGGAGTACAGATGAAACTCTGCTTGATCCTTCTCAGGCTCCTCAGAACGCTCTCACCAGGCACTGGGCCTCTAGGTCCATCTTTACACCTCCAGTTCTGGCAAGAAACCCCATCTTCCATATCTAGTTGGATTCCTCATTCCCAGTGGAAGTCTGATCACCTGCTTGCCTTCAATAGCAATCCTGCTAGATGGGTTTAACCAGAACCCCCATCAGGTAAGTACTCTTAGTAACTTCCCAGCACTGACCCCTACCCTGCTCCTGGCATAAATCCACACTTTTCCATGCAATACTTAACTTCTTCCCCCCACTGCACCCACATCTTCAATAGTGTCATGAATAATTTGGCCCTGAACAGTGAGTACAGACACTGTTGCTAGGTGCCTCCCTGGAAGTGAGTAGTAAGCAATAAGCTGGAGCAGCAGATGAAGGGCTGAGGGATCCAGGGAGGCTGCCCAGGTGGGAATGTTCCTGAGCAGGCCAGAGGGTTGGCAGATCATGTAGGGCAGCCACCCTAGGAGCTACAAATGGCTGGCTGCATGCTCAGTGGGTCACAGGGCAGGATTGCAAGGTATGAGTCCAAGGTGGGTGCTCAGCCTAGCATCCTTCCATGTGAGCAGAGTCACTTCCCACAGGCTTCTGCCTCCCTGGTCATGGCTGGAATGCCCTCCCCGTTGTCTAGCTATATATCAGTTCTACCATGGGCCCTCAGGTTTATGAAAAAGAGCCTGATAGCCAGGGTCCCATGATCAACCTACAGGACAGGACAAGGTGCAGCCCCATGTCTAGGCCTGGTCAGCTGCTTGTGTAAAAGTTGGTAATTGCTCACTCAGGTCTTGCAGGAAAGGGCAAAAGGTGGCAGCCCACCAAGGCTCTTTGCCAAGACTTAAAAAGTTAGCAATGGGGCTGGCTGCTCTGCTTGTCCCCTCTGTCAGATAGCACTTTCCCACTGTCAGGGGGCAGGGCTAGGGGAGCATTGGAGAGGGGCAGAGTATGCCAGCTGCAGGCCAGGTGCTACCATCCTTGGATCCCACCCACTCCCCATGTTGTTGTGCTGCCTGGGAGAGCCCTTGGTACTGGGGCAAAGGCAGTGCTGGCAGAGGAGGCTCCAGAGCTGAGAATTGGCTGGACAGTAGCAGGCGCTTCCTGCAGTGGGAGGAGCACCCTCGATCGACTTCTGTCATGTCAACAGCTCATGTGCCCTTTGAAGCTCTTCCTAAAACCACAATTTGACCCAACTGATCCCTCCAGTGGGCTCTGTCGCAGTGAACCCTGTCCAGCAGGTGTATGAGAAAGAAAGACAAGGTGGTTTTAAAATCCTGATACTCAATTTAAAGATGAATGCCCTCCCCTTCTACAGCATCCTGAGCCAGGGCAGCTTGTGGGTATGATCACTTCTTGGTCCAAAACTGCTTGTACCGCTCCAGGTCAAAGTTGTCAAGGAGCTCTGGCTGCTGCTCCTCCTTCCCTCGGAGCTGGGCCTCCCGTTTGCGGAACCGTGCCCGCCTCTCCTCTGGGGACAGGGCATCCAGGTCCACAGGCATCTGGAGAGGAAGGGAAGGCATGCACTCATTCACTGGAAGGGACCAGAAAGTGTATGCCACTTCTCTCCCTTCAAAGCTTCTACTCTTTAAAGAAATTTCTGCTTGTTTACCCAGGAAGTGTTTCTTTAAATTTGTTTTACATATAGCCTGCTGCTGCTGTCTGGTCTTGGTGTGTGGAGTGAGTTCCATAACTTGCCCTCCCTCCCCCCGCCCCCCCATCCAGCCTAGACCTGCACCCCAGGGAGGGAAGCTTACCGCCAGCATTCGTCTGGGCTCCCGGTAGCGGATGTGAATGGTGGAGCCATCCTGCTTGACCAGGAGCATGGGGTAGAGGCGTGCATAGGCCTGTCTGTGCACACGAGTGAGCGAAGCTCTGCTGCTGTCAGCCCAACGCGAAGATATGTGCAGGCAGCGGACCACAGGGGCAGCCCCTATCACCACATGCTGCTGCAACAGGCCAAGCATGCTGCCCACAACTGCCATTCCTCCTGAGGGCGCAACAGGCTGCAGACACATATGTTGGTCAGTGGCAGGTGCTGGGACCAGAGTGCCCCCTAAGCCCAAAATGGCCAGCTCCTGTGGGTGCCCACAGGGATCGCCTAGGTTTGGGATATGATCAGAGCACCTTCTACCCCATGTCTTGGAAGAGGCCAAGGGGGGTGAGCACAGAGACTTTCAGACTGCTGAGGACAGGGGATTTAGGATAGCAGTTTCTAGATGTCTGCAGCTCTGGACATGAGCATGGAGCAGGAAACAGTCTTTTAGGGGAACACAGACTTGGTGCTGTGAACTGGATCGCCAAATTCACATGTTGAAGCCCTAACCCCCAATAAGAAGGCATCAAAAGCAGGGCCTTTGGGAGGTGATTATGGTTACAAGAGATCATGAGGGTAGAGCCCTTACAGTAGGAATGGTGCCCTCTTATAAGGGACGGGAACTGGCTTTCTCTCTGCCCTGTGAAGACATGGAGAAGGTGGCCATCTGAACCAAGAACATCTACAGAATTGGGGGAAATAAGCTGCCTGGTCTGCTGCGTTCTGTTGGGGCAGCCTGAGCCCAGCAAGACCTGTGGAGCCCACTAGCTTCTGAACATGGCATACACTCAAAACCTCCCACACGGGGAAAAGCACATACTCTGAGGCAAAAGGCCCTGCCCTGCCCCATCTCTCACCCACTTGGGGCCTTGCCTTGTGACCCCCTAAGTCCCCTACAGCGTGGCTTTCATGCAAATTTGAATTTAGACCCACCTCCTGCACCTCCTAGCTGACACCCAGGGCTGAGGGCCCATCTCCTCTGCTAGACTCTGATGGCCTGGGGGCAAGAACCACAACTTATTGACTGTTAAGTCCTACCATTAGCTGAGCACTCAGTAAATTTTGGCCAAATGAATCCAGTCCCTGCCTTCAGAAGTGTAAGACAGGAGAAAGGAGGTGGTGGGGGAGCGCCAGCACCAGAAGAGCCTGCAGTCAGGCAGGGCCTATGCCTAGCAGTGCCAGGGAGCCCAGGGCACAGCCTCTCCTGAGAACCTGAGATCAGTGGGCTGGGGAGGCTTCTGGAAGGGGATGGAGCCAATCCTTGGAGAATGTTGGTGTTCTCCCACTATAGCATTGGTTCCCACATGAACCTTTCCCAGGATGAGGGCCCTCCAGGGAATGCTGTAGCCAGAGTTCCTTCCCCATGTTCACACTGACTCAGACTCCAAGTGTCACATCCCTCTCCCCAGATTCCACAAAAACAAGGAACCTGCCCTCGTTTTCTCCTCTGGCAACACTAACCATACCATGCTTCCCATTTGGGGGAAGCAATGGGGCAAGGGGAACAGACAGTGCCTGTGGGAACAGCAGGAAAGCCATGGCATTCTCCAGGGACCCAGAGCAGAGACTGGTTGCAGGGTCTGAATAGGAAAGTGACCACCACCACTGTCTGGTGCTAAATAGTCACAAGTGGCTTCTATTCCTCCCTCAACACCCTGTCAAAGCATCTGTACATGTGTACTTGTGTATATTCTCCAGATAACACACTGGCTTGGGAGGCTTCCCTAGGGCAGCACGGCCTGAGGCTCCAGAGTTGATATTCCTTTGGGTGACCCCATGACAGCAATCACAAGAGGCCTGGAAGTTGGTGCTTACCCAAGCATGCTGCCCACAACTGCCATTCCTCCTGAGGGCCACTGTGGCATGTGGAGGCCCAAGACCAGTCACTGGCCCAGTGTGTGACCTGCTGAGGAAGAACAAGTATTTTTTTAATGTGTTTTTATTGATTTCAGAGAGGAAGGGAGAGGGAGAACGGGATAGAAACTTCAATGATGAGAGAGAATTATTGATTGGCTGCCTCCTGCATGCCCCCCACTGGTGATCGAGCCCACAACCCAGGCATGTGCCCTGACCGGGAATCTAACAGCGACCTCCTGGTTCATAGGTCGACGCTCAAGCACTGAGCCACGCCGGCCGGGCAAGAAAAGTATTTCTAACAGGCCAGCTTTTCCAACAGAATTGATCCTTGCCAAATCCCAGCCAAGAAGAAAGCCACAAACCAAATCACATCTATAAACAGGTGTGTTATTCCCAGGTCACTGCCCGTCTCTCCCAGTAACCTACCAAGCTCTCGCCCTAACCTGGCATGAGAATCACCTGCGGAAGGTTTGTGATCAGCAGATGCCCAGGTCCTACTCCCAAAGAGCCCGACTCGGTAACTCTGGGCAGGGCCTGGGCCCATTCTCGTGAGTTAGAGTCAGGAAGCTGCTCTGAGCATGGAGTGCAACAGAAACTTGTTTTCCAAGGTCATTTAATTCTCACAATTCAGCGAGGTAAGGGACCCTGTGGCGTGGCAGGAGCCGAGGCCCAGGTACTCTTACTAAGCCCTTACTCCCAGGGAAGCCTCTGTCTGTGCTGAGGTTCCCGCGTGACAAACCAGAAGTTTCAAAACCAAATGCCTGAGGTCTCCGCATTCAGACCCCACGGCCGAGCGGAGGTGCAGGTGTGTCTCGCTGCCCCCTATCTGTCAGAGCAGGCACTGCAGGCGGCGACACGGCGGGAGAGGGGAAAGCCGTGAGCTGCCCAGAAGGATGCCGGCGGGACCCGAAACCGCCCTTGGGGAAGCCGTCCCTGCCGCAC
>NW_005353326.1:968544-985138 GCF_000412655.1 Myotis brandtii
TAGCTTGCAGGGCTGGCTTGTCGCGGAGTCCTAGCGAGCGAAGCCGGGGACACGAGGACTGGGTAATGCGGTCTTTCATGGAGGTGAATTGACTTCATTTAGGGTCGCCCTTCGTTTTGAACTTGTGTCCTGTGAGTCTGGGTGTTAAAGTTGCTTTTGGTGGCCGCATTTCTTAGACACATTAAAAGCTGGTTCCTCTGTGCCAGTTCTCAAAACGTAGGAGGAAATTCTCCTGGCACGGAAAGCTCCAGACAGCTTGTAAAACCCCTGCAGCCCGAGGACTTCTTGCGGATGCCATTGCGGACCCTGAAGGACGCGGAGGGGCAGAGAGGGGAAGCAGTCTGACACTCCCCCCCAAGGTGGGCGCACCACAGAGCCGGAAACCCCGGGGGGTCAAAGGCCACTGCGTGGCCGCCTGAGGAACCTGGTATGGGATCGTCCCCACCGCCCCTCCCAGCTCGCGGGGCCCCCAGGACTGCAGGGTCCTGGCCTGCCCCAAGGCTGCTGGGCAGTGCAGATACAGAGACACCACCTAGAGCAGGTTCTTGGGCAGGCATTCCTGACTTGGACGTGGTAATCGGATGTTCGGCTTCTCAGTCCCAGAGACCTCAAGTCTAGATTGCTGGAGCTGCCCATCTGCTGTTCGTAGACATTCTTTTGGGAACAGAGAGGGAAGGTGCTGGTTTGGGGAGGAGCAATGAGGCCTGTCACCTCACCTGTTATCACTGTGGTCTTTCACTTGGGAAAAGGGAAGCAGTGAGCTGAGCTGACAGCTGGCCTGTATGGGTGGGGCCCACAGAGACAGGAAGAGGAACCGGGACTTGGCCTCTTGTGAGTGCCCTAGGCAGCTTGCCTGCAGGCTTTTCTGGACTTTTTGTCACTCTTAGATTTCCCAGACCATGACTTGCTGTGAAGAATGCAGGAAACCCTCTCTCTTCACTCCTAGGAGGGACCTGGGAGGGGTGGGGTTTCCTGTCTTACCACTAACAAGCTTAATTTCCTGCTATGTGAGTTTCCACTCTATCCCTGCTCATAGAATGCCACACAACTGCCTGCAACACCAAACTCGCTTATGCCCAGGTCAGGGCCACACCTGTGACAGGTGTAGTGTGCTAGGACTTTGTTTAGATTCTGGGTTCACCGAGACCTGGCCCTTGATCTTTGACTGGTATGAGTGATATCAGTTATTTCCTTTCCTTTTTTTTTTTTAAGTAGGTTTACAATTGTTCTTTTTAAAAAAATATTTTTTATTGCTTTCAGAGAGGAAGGGAGAAGGAGGGAGATAGAAATGTCAAAGATGAGAGAGAATCATTGATTGACTGCCTCCTACATGCCCCCTACTGGGGATCAGGCCAGCAACCTGGGCATGTGCCCTTGACCAGAATCAAACCCGGGACCCTTCAGTCTGCAGACTGATTGATGCTCTATCCACTAAGCAAAACCGGCCAGGGCTCAGTTATTTTCTTGAGTAGCAGATTCCGGGAGTTATAGCAGTGCAGTCACTACTTTTCTATTCAGCCACACCAAAAAAAATTTATTTTACACCTAAACTGTAAATTTCAGGTTTCTTAGTAGCATGTTCACCATAGCCTGAAAAACATGTTCAGTTGATCTGAGGAAGAGCAGAAATGAAGAGGGTATTGTGATGTGTTTGGGGTGGAAAGAGGTGACTCCAGCCCACCAACAGTGAAAGTTAGTTATGAGGGTGAGCCCCTGGGAGCACTGGAATGGGGGCCGGTACTTCTGTAGTCAGCTCCAAGTCCTTGCTGCCTCCGTGTGCCAGGCCTCTGTCTCCCCCAGTCCCTGCTGACTCTGCACTTGAGGGTCTCAGTTTCTTCTCTGAGAGCAAGGCTGATTCCGTAGTGCCTCTGCCCTTCCTGCTTTGTAGCTTGCTTGCCTGGGACCCTTCCCCTCTTGTGCCTCCTCTGCCCTCTGTCTGTGGTGCAGAATTGGGATTTGGTACAAGACTGAATCCTGGTTCTTCTTTATGGAAAGAGACCCGGACATGCCATGCAGCACCGATACAGGCCCATGTCCTGCACGGACAGTGTGGCTCTTGCTCATGCTTTTGAGGGGCCAGCTTTCTTTTATGAGAGGAATAGTTCCAGCCCCATTGTGGGGAGAAGTGAGGAGTAATGGCTGGTGCTTTGTGGCTACCCCATTTCAAGCCAAGTTCCCAAAGGCTGAGTGGTTTGTCAAGGCTACTTGGCCAGGATGTGTCTCTTTGGGGGGAGGGCCATGACCTGCTGTCCTGAGCCAGATTCTTTCCCGTCTTGTGGCTTGTAGCTTACACGAGGGCTGGCAGGGCTTGACCTTTCCTCTCCTTGTTCTCAGAGGCCATGCCTTTTCTTGGGTGTCTTGTGGAGGCGTGGGAGGAGAGGGGGGTGGTGACAGTGTCCTGCTCTTGGGACAGAGCGGGATGAAAGTGGAAGCTGGGAAGAGGAGGTTCCACCTTGTGCTTCGGGAAGAAGGCTGCCTGGCTGCATTGGGTGCTTCTTGGGCAGGGTTCTGTCGGAGAGCATTCCGGAATGCACATGCTTGCATCTGGGTTTTTATTGCAGTCCTGTGAGCTTTGCCGTTTCTTGCCAGGCCACTAGGGTTTGGGATTGTGGGATAGTCAAGAAATGGAGAAACAGAATACCCCAGCCAGAGGGCTCTATGCCCAAGAGATGACTCCTCTGACTTACACGTTTCAGTTGGTTGGTTCTGCAGGCACTGGGGCCAAAGTCAATCTCTGTGTACTCAAGGCCAAAGCACTGTCCCATGCTGGGTGCTCTGTGGAAGGTGGCTTTACTGAGTGCTCTGTTGCGTGCTTACTGGACAGAGCCCTGTCCCCCCGCGGCTCTCTGGGCACTTGTGCAGGCCCAGGCCATCCCTGTGTGGTTTGTATGGGCCCCTCGGGGTAAGACTCAGCACACATGCCCTTAGCCAGGGTGAGCAGGCTGGACTCCACCACCATGAGACTACAGAGTGGGGCAGGTAATGGCTGCACTGGGGCACGTGGAGCTTGGACTTGATGGAGGTGGAGGCTCAGGAGAGGCTGAGGGATGCAGTGATTCAGAATCAGGCAGGGAGTGAGCTTTGCAGCTGCCAGCCAGTCCTGTGCTGATACATCCCCTGCTCACTGCTGGCCCAGTGCAGGTAGGTAGTGAGCCTGGGAGTGCTGCTCAGTGGGACAGGCTCCCCTACCCAGTGTCCCACCACAGGGTGGAGGGCGCAGGATAGAAACCAGTGTTTGGATGTGAGGTGATAAGCAGGACTTGTGCCACATGCCCTGTGGGGGTGTCAGCACTGGGATTTGGTGTGTGATGTTTGGTCCTAACTGAAGGCTAGTCCTGTGCAGGTTTGCAGTCTCCAGGTGTCAGAACTCACAGTCAGGAGGTGTGGCCTTACTGCAGGCGTGGGGAATGCAGCAACTGCTGGGGAAGCATGTTGGAGAAAGCCCTGGGTCTTGCTGACCAGGTTACAGTTGGGGGCTGGAGGGTGCCCCCCAGAGTTGTGGGGGTATGAGGTAGGGCACTCTCCCATGGCAGACACATGACAGAAAACAGAGCGTCCCTGAGGGGCTTCTGTGCAAACAGGCAGATGGGCCTCTCTCCCTTCTCTGCTCCCAACCCCCCTGAGGGGCACCTCCCAAGTCCCTAACAGGAGGGTAGGGGTGCCTTTGGGTCCTCTTCTCCCTAGAGGTAGACTCCCCAAATTGTGTGCTGGGGATGAGTGCCCACTGGGTTGAGGGCTTGCCACTATGATCACAGCTCCGGCAGGCCTCCTGGTCCATGGCTGTGGCCATCACCATGTGTCCACTTGGGGCTGCTCCTGCCCTGGAAGAACTAATGTTCCTGTAGCACCAAACACAGCCACAGGTCCAAGAGTTCTAGGCCACTGGACAACTTCAGCTGCCCAGCCCTAGAGGCAAAGACCCAGCACTGCCCAGAGGCTGGCATTGTGGGGGTCAGACCCCAGTCCTCAGTCCCTCACGGGACCTGGTGGCACCCAGCCTCTCCACTGCCTTGCTGGGTCTCTCCCTCCACTCCCCTCCCCAGTCACCCAGTGCTAGGAAGTCAGGACAGATCCAGGGGAGTAGGCTGGGCTGCCAATGGGACATTCTTCCTGCAAAGGACTGGGCTTTGTGAAGGTTGCCAGAGCGGGAGAGACCTCTTGTGCACCAGGCCTCAAGGGAGAGACAGGGCTGCAGTGGCTAATGGCCATGAGCTCAGAGCCAGCGCACGTGTGTGCAGGTGTGTATGTAGCACGTATTTGGGTCGGAAAGCTGGGATGCCCATGAGAATCTAGGAGTCCACTGGGATTATCTCTAGATAGAAACGGTACTTTTTGTAATGGTGTTTGTACCTTCGTGAAGCAGAGCAAGAGACCAAGGAGATAAGAGTCAGTCACTTGGAGATGATAGAGTGTTGATGGGCTCCTCTGGGTCCTTCCTCCTGTGTCTGTTTGCCACCTTCTCCAGGAAACCTGTGTGGTGTGATAGCCCCAGAATAGCAGTGCTTAAGCCAGATTACCCAGTTGGCCTACATTGTGGATTAGGAAGGCAGTGCCCAATGGGGGTCCTGCTGGGGATGGGCAACAGGGCATCCCTGAGCCAAGTGGCCCTTCCCTCCTGGGCCTAATTGCCAGTCTGCTGGCCACTAATTGCACCTTGGAGGCTTCCACACCTTATCAGAGGGCCCCCAGACAGCCTGCAGGGCCAGGCCTGCATAGGGAGCTGTTCCAGTTCCCACATGTCCATCAGGGTTTCCCTCTGAGGCAGGGCACACTTGCACCTGGCATTCTGCCATTAGGCTTATGTGGCTGGGTGGGTAGGCCACTACTGAAGGGCCGGGAGCAGCCTCCTCTTCCCAAAGGCACCGAGTGGGCAGGGCTGATTGTCCTGGGAGGAGTTTAGTGCTAAGAGGTCAGAGCAGGCTGGGATTACCCACTCCTCCCAGCTCATTCCGAGCACGCTGGCTGACAGAGATGGCCTAGCCCACCCAGGAAGTAGGTCCTGTTCTGGGGAGGGGCTTGAGGTGTCAGGCGGGCACAGAGCTGTCAGGGTTGATGCCTCCTAAACCCCTGCTTCACCCACACTCATCTGTGGCAGATGTCTGAGCCCTGTGCTGTTGGCTGGGAGGGTCGAGTATCAGAGAGGAGGGGAGGTCAGGAAGCTGTAGTCCCTCTGGATCAGCCCCTCACTTCCTGATGGAAGTTCCCAGAACAGGGTTTGTGTTCTGCTGATGTTAACCTCAGCCACCTCTAGGGCATGGTGCCTAGGAAATGCCGGGGTGGGGACCGAGATGTGCCTCTCCCAGGAGGGGAAGTCCAGGCTCCACAGGTGGGGTAGGAGTGCACAGCTGGGAAGGTCATGTGTTTGTGGTACCAGGTAGCCCACCCATCTGGGAGGTGCAGCCAAGGCTTGAGTATGGCCCTCAGCCCTGATTCCTGGGGAGAGTTGGCTGGGGCAATGGGGGGGAGGGGGCAGGGGGGTTGTGACTGCAGCCATCCCACTCCATCCCACTCACTGGGGTCCCTCAGGCCTGCTGATATCTGCTCCCACTCACCCACAGGGATGTCAGGACCAAGGCCTGTTGTCCTGAGTGGACCTTCTGGGGCCGGAAAGAGCACCCTGCTCAAGAGACTTCTGCAGGAGCATGGCAGCATCTTCGGATTCAGCGTGTCCCGTGAGATCCTAGGGTGTTTGTGGGGCCCTGCTGATCCACATATATAGGGACTTGCCCACACTGCTAACACCCCCAAGAACCCTCTCTCACACAGGGGATTTGCCCATACACTGACCCCCCCTGAAGTCCCCCACATAGGCTGAACTGGGCCCTTTGGGAAGGCCCTGGGATGGGTTGTGTGGGCTCTGGATGTGATGTTCCAGATGGGTCACAGATGCTTGTTCCTAGACACCACGAGGGACCCGAGGCCTGGAGAGGAGAATGGCAAAGGTAAGCTGGCCCTGCTATTCAGTGCCCCAGTACAGGTCTGGAGGCCACACACACACACTTGTCAGGGTGATGCATGAGGCCTCATTCTCCCCATCTGATGGGGGCCCTTCAGGGTGGGTGGGTGGGCAGGCCCAGCTGGATAATAGGCATCAAATCTCATGCTGACACCAGCTGTCCACGGCAGGGCTCTGATCCCAACACCAAGGCCTAGTTTAATAGGCATCAAATCTCATGCTGACACCAGCTGTCCACGGCAGGGCTCTGATCCCAACACCAGGCAGTTGTGGGGCACTGATCCCTGCTTGTGCACTGCATTACACATGGCAGTATAGCTGGGGTCAGCCATGCACACCCTTCAGGGTTCTCTGACATCACAACCTTACTAGGGTGTTTGTACCTTCCTGAGGCAGAGCATTGAAGTTCCTCAACCTCCCCCCTGAAGTTGGTAGTCACCAGGACCCCCCCCCAAAACTCCCTCCAGAAACCAGCAGTCTCCAGGTCCCCAACCTCTCCTGTAGAAGCTGGCGTTCTCCAGGTCCCTTCAGTGAGGACGGTGTGAGAGGTGGTGTCTGTCTCTTCCTCAGATATCTCCCTGCCCAGTGACTGGAACACTCTAGGAGTGGATGGACAGATGGGCAGACAGGCCCAGAACAGAAGCTGGTTCTGCTCATGTGGTTGCATGGGCAGATGTGGCCTGGCTGTGGACAGCTTCAACAGCTCCTGCTCTTTGTAGATTACTACTTTGTGACCAGGGAGGTGATGCAGCGGGACATTGCTGCCGGGGACTTCATCGAGCATGCCGAGTTCTCGGGGAACCTGTATGGGACTAGGTGAGTCACATTCAGCAACCTCCAAACCTCCTGGGAACTTGGAGTGGGCAGCCCAGGCAAGGGCTTCTCCCTATGGGCTGTCAGGGTGAGGGACCCAGCCCTTCCAGGGATCAAGATCGAAGAGAAGCCTGAGCTGTCTAGGCTGCCCCCTCCTGTCCCCTCTCCACCCCACCTGGCCAGGCCCCTGTGGGAACGGGGAGCCAGTGATGGGCTGGTGTGCAGTGAAGACTCAGAGAACCTGGGTCTCAGAGTTCTGTGGGCTGCACTTCAGCCCCCCTCCTCTTCCCTCCAACAATTAGGGCAGCCTGGGAGAGTCCCCAGCCCAGCAACAGCTGTCCACCTCCCACACATCCAGAGCAGTATCATTGCAGAGGCGGGTCCAGGCTTGCTATGTGCAGCCTGTACCTGAGTCCCCCTGTGACCGCCATGCTCCACCCCAGGTGCAGCTGGCAGGGGCAGTTGGCCCCCAACAGGGGTCACTGGGGCTGCTACTACCCTTAGATGGTGGGCACCTGGGAGCCCTGAGCCCAGTGGTGACAGCCAGGGACTTCCTGCCCCTCCCCACTGCTGCCCCCAGCCTAGCAGATGGCCCGGTGTGAAAGGGTTACTGAGGGAGTGCTTCCGGAAAGGGGAGCAGATGCTGATGGCCCCTTCAGGCTCCCAGAGCAGGGAATGGGGGAGGCTGAACCCCAGGGAATGGCAGTGGAGATGGTCTGGGTGCTGGGACCCAAGGATCCCTGCTGAATGGCCCCTCCCCTCCTGCCTCCCAGCAAAGCGGCTGTACGAGTGGTGCAGGCCATGAACCGGATCTGCGTGCTGGACGTGGACCTCCAGGGTGTGCGGAACTTAAAGAAGACCGACCTGAGGCCCATCTACATCTTTGTGCAGCCACCCTCGCTGGAAGTCCTGGTGGGGGTGGGGAGCCAGGCGCGGGAGGGGTGGAGGAGGGGCTAAGGCTGCCCTGCAGGCTCTGACCCTCCTTAGGCACCTCAGGAACAGAGGTTGCGGCAGCGGAACACGGAGACAGAGGAGAGCCTGGCCAAACGGTTGGCCACTGCGCAGGCAGACATGGAAAGCAGTGAGTGTGGGTGCAGCCAGTGTCCCCCACCCTCCCCAATAGCAGGCGACTCATCTGCCAGAGGTGGGAGGCAGGGGCAAGAGCTGTCACCCACAGCCCCCTCCCCTCACTGATCCTCCACGGGCCCTGTACCCCCTCTCCCCCCTTCTCAGGCAAGGAACCCGGTCTGTTTGACCTGATCATTGTCAACGACAACCTGGACAAGGCCTACTGGAGCCTGAAGGAGGCACTCTCGGAGGTGGGCTCTGCCAGGGGCAAGGGATAGATCTCTGTGCAGGAAAGGGCTTGGGACAGCGGACTTGGGATCCAGGGCAAGCCCCTCTTTCTCTCCTGCAGGAAATCAAGAAGGCCCAAGGGACTGGCTGCTCCTGAGGATGCCAACGGCTGTGTCCTCCCTGGACAGGACCCTGCACCCACCCTGGTGGCCAGGGTGCCCCTGACAAGGTTGGCTCTGCCAGCCTCTTTCTGGGTGCCCCTGATCAGTCCCACTCTCCTGTGGGATCTGGGCCCGCATCCTAATAAAGAGCTGCTGGTTAGAGTGTCCTTGAGTCCATGGATTGCCGCCCTGGCCCAGAATCCTTCATGCTGGACCCCCACTCCGGCAGCCCCCCTCCTAAACACCCAGCTCTAACAGGCTGCTTGCAGCAGGTTCTACCCCATATCGGCTACTCTGGGCTAGCGGCCAGTGGGGTTGCTCCCCGATTTCACACTACTTCCCCAGGCTCTCCACATGCCCCAGCTCCACACCTCGGAGACCAGCAGGGGTGCCCTGCACAGGGGCACTAAGGGGTCCCCCAAGGCTGGGCTGTTTTCTGCCCTGAGGCAGGGAGTACACATCTCTCCCACTGTCTCCCCAAGGCAATGAGGCTGGGAGGAGAAGGCCCCGGGGGCTCATCCTGCCCCAGCTACCCTCCTGGTCCCTGAACCAGGTGGGGGTGGTGATGGGGTCTGAGACTACAAGGGCTGGATCCCTGCGTCCTGGAGGCCTCTGTGTCATACACTCCCTCAGTCTACTGAGCCCAGTTGGCCTGATGGTCTGGGAGAGTTCAGCTCTGGAAGGACACCTGGGGGCCTCTGTTGAGGTTACAGGCTCCCTGAAGGCTGAGAAGACACCTCCTTTGCCACTCATGTCGGGTCAGGGCAGCTGTGGCCTGTGGTATAGTGGTCCATGCCTAGGCCATATTCTTGCAGTGGGACCAAGACAAACAGTGGACACAGACCTGGAGGAGGCAGAAAAAGTAGGGGAGGCTGGGCATTGTCCATACCCTCAGATACACAGAGAAGGCCTGGCAGGAGTTGGGCCTGAACATGGGACAGTGGACAGAGGGGTGCTGGGCAGGTAAGGCTGGCTGCCTCCCAATGCACTGTCACCCAGCCTGGGGGAGGCCCTTCCTTCTCTTGGCCCCATACAATTCTAGGGACAATCAGGGATTCAGACCCGGGGCCTTCGGGGGAACAATAGGGCCCTTGAAGGCCCTCCCCCCTGCATTGTGCTTGGTGGTGAGAGGTGGCCCTGGATCGGGCAGGGATTCTGCCGGGTGTACACCCTTGGAGGCCAGTGTCTGACCAGCCAGCAGGTGGAAGGGCTCAGAGGACTTGCATTTTCTGGCCTGAAAAAGGTAGGGTGCTGTCTAGGGGACCAGCTGTGGGGTGTCCTTTGGGGCTGAGCAGTGTCACCCTCCCCTCTGGACCAGGGTTTCAGGCCTGGTCTAGCCTCTCCTGAAATGGCATTCCCCAGGAGGTCACAGGTGCTGGGCCTGGCCAGGTGTCCCTTCATTCTGGGGGATCTGTCTCAAGCCCACTGCCCAGGGAGATCCTGCCAGCAGGGTCTTCTGGGATCGCAAGACCTGAGGGTGGAGGCTGCTCAGGCCAGCTGGTCCGCAGGGAGAGGAGTGTGTGCCCAGAACCTCCCCCAGCAGCTGGGAACCCTTAAGCTGTGCGGGACTGGCAGCTGCAGTGTGTCCAGAGGCTGGAGCCTCAGGCTGTGGAGGCCTGGGGGAAATCTGGGAGCCCCACCCTTATATGTGGGCAGTCAAGCCAGGATGGGTACACATCCCTGCCCTCCACACCTGACCTGGCACCAGCCAGCCTCTTCATGGCCTGGGACGGACTTTCCTGAAGTCTTTTTCGGTCCCAGGTCCTCAGGTCTGGGCCTGGGGGACCAACAGAGTAGAACAGGCGCATGTCCTCCAGGAGGTGCCCCCAATATGCCACAGAAATGATGAGTTGTCTTTGCCAGACACGGATGGTGAGCAGGAGTTGGCAGAGGGCTTGGCAAGGGGCAGCAGCTGGTCCAGGAGTGGTCAGGGCTGCTGCTCAGGGCCTGTGGTGTGCTGGGCTGTGGGGGACCAGGTAGACATGGTAGGGGTTGGGGAATGCAGAGAAAAGGTGACCCATGTTCTGCGTTGAGAAAGGTGGCAGTGTGCTGGCTGCGGTGGCTTTACCGAGGGCAGTTTGAGAGGTGGCGGTGAGGGGGTTAGGAGTGGAGAGTGTGGGCACCCTGCAGGGGTGGGTGAGGGGCTTTGCATTCTAACCTGGGCCAGCCCCTGGGGGTGGGGGGGAGGGCCAAAGGCCAGGCTGCTGGAGCTGTTTGGGCTGTGCCACCATGACTTACTCCCCAGGCCCACGCCCACCACACCTCCACCCTTTCAGGAGGAACTCCCTCACTTCCCAGTTCCAACTGCACCTAAGAGGGGCTCCTGGGTCCTCAATGGGGTCTCTGCCCCCTCCGGTTCCTACCTGCACCTCATAGCCCTGGGATGTACCCCCTCTCCCCAGAACTAGGTATCTCTTCACCTCTCTGCATTTGCTGAGCATGGTGAGGGCACCTCTCCCTCCTGGTGTGGAGGGAGTGTGCACACGTGTGAGTCAGAGTTCAGAGGCCAGCCCTGAAGGCCCTGGGAGGATGAGGGCTTTGGCTGAGATCCCAGGCTCCCTGGGACCCAATCTGTCAGGGCCTGCAACCCTCCTTAGGCTGCTGCGGGTAGGGATGGGGGTGGGTGTTGGGGGTAGACTTTGGTGTGCATAGGAGCTGCTGTGCAGTTATGGTAGAGGGTCCCCAGGCCTGGGGTTTGGGTTCCTGGCTGCCCAGGAAGTCTAGGCAAAATACAACTGGGACCTCCAGGATGGGAATTAAGTGTCCTGGGGAGGGACCTGGAAAGACTGAACCCCATGGGATCACCATAGAGCTGACAAGGGGAGACCTGGGAGAAGAGCTAAGTTTGGGAGGTGGGCATGCAGCACCAGGCCTGTGCCCCCCAGGTCCCCTCAGTGGGTGGACAGGTGGGAGCCAGCTCTGGGCTCCAGCTAAGGCCTCAGGCTCACAGGGCAGAGCCATCTTGAGGTATTCATGGGTGCTCACCTGTGGATGAAGGCTATCAGTGGTAGGTGCATGCAGGGTCCCTATGTCCTCATGGAGGGGAAAGTGCTGCCTGAGACTCCTCATTCCACTGCCCGAAGGTTCCAAGGGCAGGGTTCCCCTGCCACATGGCGAGCTGAGCACTGGGGTCCTGCCCACAGCCCCACCTCAGCAGAGGAAAGTCCCACCCGCATGGCCCTACGGGGTGCTGGGAGGAAGTGTGGCCAGGGATGGGAAGGAAATTGCTGACCAGGCCATGGCCTGCTGCACTACAGGATGGCGGTAGGCTGTCCTGGCTCTTAGCCCTGCCTCCCCACCCCCACCTCCTAGAACCTTTGTTCAGATCTGGGGTGGGGGTAATTGAAGCAGGAGGAGCTCAGCTGCCCACCACTGCAGAGGCCACGCTCCAGGTCTGGTCTGAGGGTAGTAAGCCAGCTGTCTCAGGATAGGCCATCCTAAAGCCCACAGTCAGGCACCTCCCTCCGGGCTCTTGGTGGGGATGACCAGCCAGCCGTCATGGGGAACCCCTGTTTGTGCTCACATTGGCCCAGCAGTCAACGCTCCCAACACCCTTGCTGACCATTCAAGATCTGCCACCTCCCAGACCCAGGTTCTTTTTGCTCCCCCTGTCACCCCCCCAAACACACACACACACACACAAACCTCATCTTGGATCTCTGAGCAGTTCTTATCTACACTTGCTCTGATAAAGAGTTTTGGGTGAGATTCCCTGTGAACAAAGGTCCCTGCAAACCCCCAGGGTCTGGATCCCTGAAGGGCCAGTAACCCCCCTTCCTGCTGGCCCAGCTGGGCCCTTGCTGGCCGCAGCCTCCCAGCAGCACTGATAGCCCCACTGCAGCCCAGAACAGGTCACCAGCCAAAGTCCATACTCCAAACTTGCAGCCTCCAGACAGACAAATATATGCCACGTAGGGAGAAAAGATGGGAGAAGGGGCTCAGAGTGATAGGGCGGTAACTATTGTTGCGGTTTATAAAGAAGTTGTAAAGACCAAGAAGTCCATGTGACGCCCCCACGCCCATTCCCCATGGGACAATCAAAACTATAGCCCACACTTCCCTCAGATTTCCCCATGTTTCCTATGACCTTTTTGAAATGTTTTAATTTGCCCTACCTGGTTTGGCTCAGTGGATAAAGCATCAGCTTGTGGGCGGAAGGGTCCCAGGTTCGATTCCGGTCAAGGGCAGGCACCTTGGTTGCGGGCAAATCCCCAGTAGGGGATGTGCAGGAGGCAGCTGATTGATGTTTCTCATCGATGTTTCTAACTCTCTATCCCTCTCCCTTCCTCTCTGTAAAAAATCAATAAAATATATTTTTAAAAATAAAATGTTTTAATTTAATTTTTTTTTTTGTTAATCCTCACCTGAGGATATTTTTTCCATTGATTTTTTTTTAGAGAGAGGGAAGACGGGGAGGGAAGGAGGGAAGAGAGAGGGAGGGAGGGAGAGAGAAACATCAGTGTGAGAGAGACACATTGATTGGTCGCTTCCCACACAAGTCCAGACTAGAGTGGGGGCTCGAGCCTGCAACCCAGGTATGTGCCCTTGACTGGGAATCAAACTTGTGACCCTTCAGTGCACAGGCAAACATTCTACTTTCCCACACCAGTGCTTTCCCATGTTCCCCATGACCTTTTTATTATTATTTTTGATTAATCCTCACCTGAGAATGTTTTTCCATTGATTTTTTTTTTAAGGGAGAGTGGAAGAGAAAGACAGAGAGAAATATCGATGTGAGAAAAACACATCGATTGGTTGCCTCAAGCATGAGCCCTGACCGGGACCCGGGCCAGGAGGAGCCTGCAACCAAGGTATGTGCCCTTGACCTGACTGGAATCGAACCCAGGACCCTTTGGTCTGCAGGCCAGCACTCTATCCACTGAGCCAAATCGGCTAGGGCTCCCATGACCTTTGATGTTCCCGGTTACTCCCATGAGGCATGTGGTCCTCACTTCTCTGTCCCCAGGGCCCCACTGGGCATGCATATCTTGGGTCCCCTTGGTCCCTCAGAGCCCCTTGCCTGATGCCCTTGGCTGAGTTGATGGTTGGGTATGATGTAGGAGCCCCTCCTGGAACTTGTCTCCTGTTGTCTCATGGTCGCCTGGGCTGAGGTTTTGGGGGGGTGGCATCAAGGGCAGGCCCTTCTCACACCATTGCAAGGCCCATGCTCTCAACCTGGCCCTTCACTGCAGGTGGGTTCTGGTCCCCACCTGCGGTGACATTTACAGGTTGTGCTCTCCCTTTCTGTTGTGCACTCTGGGCAGTTGCCCTTGAGGAATGGGGGGTTGGACTCCCCTTCTAGAGGGTACAGTGGCTGCAAAATCTATTTAGAATTTCCTTTTCCCCATTTAGTTATTTATTCAATAATTTGTATCAGTAGGGACTCGTTTATTTTATACCTTGGTAATAATCTATAACTCAACCTATATTACTACTTTATCCACTCTATTGCCCAAATTGATCTGGTTTCGGACACCCATGGGGAGCTCCTTCCATGAATTACTGTATTGCTTTGCCATACCCCTCTGCAGTGTGTATGTGGTGGGGGGTGTTGGTGGGGGGCTCGTGCTAGCACTTCCTTACTCTGGCACCACCAGATGCTCCAGGCAAATTTCCTAAAGTGCTGGGACTGGTCCTCTGGATCCATGTGCCAGGTCAGGAGGCAGCACCAGCTGAAGGTATGGATTTGAGGACTCCTGTGCATGTCACTAAGACCTGGGCAGGGGTCCTCCAGGCTAGAGCTGAGCAATCCCAGCCCCCGACTGTGGAATGACCACCGACTGCATGTGTGACACAGGTCCTGCACACACATGTATGAGCACATGGACGTGCACCTGGTCTGAAGAGCCAGAGCCTCTACCCCTGCCCGAAGGCTGTCTGAGATCCCCATGGCACTGGGGGAACAGAGAGGTTCACTCCTTCCCCTCCTACTGCTCAGGATGGCCCTTCAACTGACCACTCTCATCTCTTATCTGCCCTCTTCTTCTCTATACATCCGGTCTCTGTGGCCCTGACTGCATCATCCCTTACCCCCCAGGGCAGGGTCTGACCTGTGCCAAGCTAGAACTGGTCTCAAGATCCCCCTGCCACATCTCATGAGTTGGTCATGGGTGTGAGGGGAGTATTTCCACCACAGGGATTGCCAAATAAGACATAAAGGGTTTCCCCAGAGAACCAGTTGTTAATACTGACCCCCAAAGCACAAGTCAGGTCTGTCTGCACCCTGAGACTCCCCCCATGTCTTGGGAGAGAGAAAAGAAGTGGGGGCTGTTCTGCCATCCCTTTCTGGTTCCTGGGCGGTGGTGTGGGCCTTAGCCTCCTGTGATGTGTCAGGTCAGGGTGGAACAGGTCCTGGAAGAGCAGAGGTTGTCATGAATAACAGCCAGTCTCAGGCCTGAGGGATCCCCTGTGAATCTCTGCCTGAGGCAGAGTGAGGGAGAAGGTGGTCCTGAAGGGACTGGCCTACACTGAGTCTGCACACGCACGAGTGTATGTGCACATGGGAGTGTGCATATCTGCATACACATGTGTCTGAGTATTTGTATGTGTGTGTGGTGACTGTGTGCATGAGTGTTTATAAGTGTGTGCACACTTGAGTGTGCATATCTGTGAGCTCATTGTACACCTGTATGCACATGTCTGAGTGTTTGAATGTGCGTACACGGGGTATTTTTTTATATGTGTACTCATGTGAGAGTGCATGTTGTCTGTGAGGATAGTTGTACACCTGTATGCGTGTGTGTGTGTCTGAGTGAACGTGAGTGTGTGTCTGTGTTTGCATTGCATTATGTGTAGCTCTGAGGTGGGCCGTGCACACAGATGTAAGGAAGCGGGGTCATTTCCCCAGGAACCCTGACTACCCCCTCTTCCTCCCCACCTCCCGCCAGGGAGAGGCCCAGCTGCATAAAGAGGGCCCGGAGCCCGGCTTGTCTCTGCCTCTCCATCCCGCACCTGCCCACACTGCCTCCAGGCCTGTTCTAGGAGGGAGGGCCAGAAGAGTTGGGCACTCAGGGGTCTCCTTTCCCAGACTATCCAGGAGCAGGTACTGGCCTTGGCTGTGGGGAAGGTGGGTGTTGGGAGCAGGGACTGGCCTTGGCTGTGGGGAAGGCGGGGGTTGGGAGCAGGGGCTGGCCGTGGCTGTGGGGAAGGCGGGGGTTGGGAGCAGGTACTGGCCTTGGCTGTGGGGAAGGTGGGTGTTGGGAGCAGGTACTGGCCTTGGCTGTGGGGAAGGTGGGTGTTGGGAGGCACAGGGAGTTGGGGTTGTGTGGCCCTCCCCAAAGAGGCTCTTCTCTTGGGCACAGGCCCACCCAGGGATCAGCTGGCCTGAAAGGGGCATTGGTCTGGGATGTGGTGAGTGGCCTATGGTTGTTCTGAGTGTCACAGGTGCCTCAATGGACATGGTTCCATCTGCACAGATGCCTGGCCTAATCCACTCCCCACCCCACCCTCTTACAGCTGGGATTTCCCCACTATGACTGCAGAGGACATGAGGGCACCCACGAGAGGGAGGAGCAGCGGAGAGTTGGGCAGCAGCCCCTGATGCATCTGGACCAGAGGGGAGGGCATGAAGGAGCCTGGGGGTCCTTTGCAGAGGCAGAGGGACCAGATTCCCCTGTGAGGGTGTGGGTTGGGGAGGGGTGAGCTGCTGGGAGCCTAGGGGCCCATGAAGCTGCAGAATGTGTGGGGGATGGGAGATCAGACTGAGTGAGTCACTGGGGAGCTGGGGAAGCTGGGGCCCCCCTCCCGTGCTGGGAAAAGGACTTCATGCAGCTAGGTGCTGCTGGGGGCTGAGGGGGTGGGGGCCAAGCGTGCGTGAGGGTTGAGGCTGTGCGGCCCCCACACTCTGAGTGAGGCTGGCCTCTGATTTCTAGGCGACCCCATGAAGTTGGCTCATCTAGTTGACTCCCTGTGGCTCTCAGGGCCTAGGGTGGGGTTCCCAGAGGTGAAGGATGGGAGAGGCTTGCACAGAACCAAGCTTTCCTGGGGAGAGCAGGAGGGGCTGGCTGCACTCCAGACCACTGGGACCCGGGGTTAGCAGGGGTGAGTGGTCCACGGGAGCAACACAGCCTGTTGTCCTGCATGGGGTCTGTCCTTTGCCAACCCAGGCCCCACCTCCCTGTGTACACACCCCAGGGGCAGAGGCAAGGGGTGGGAGCGGAGCTCCTGGAGGGGCTGTTCCTTCAGCGGAAGGCAGCTGAGTTGCCCTCTGGGGCCCTGGCTCCAGCGCCAGGACTCCTGCCCCAGTGCTCCTCCTGGCCATGGGTTTAGCTCTAGTGCCCCACCCAGGGTTGAGCTCCCCTTTGAGTCCTCAGGTCCTGCCAACCCACATCCCCACACCCCCTCCCGCCCTCCTCTTTCCCACCCCGGG
>NW_005353326.1:985166-985462 GCF_000412655.1 Myotis brandtii
CATGAGCTGGAGCTTCCTGACGCGGCTGCTGGAGGAGATCCACCACCACTCCACGTTCGTGGGCAAGGTGTGGCTCACGGTGCTGGTGGTCTTCCGGATCGTGCTCACGGCCGTCGGCGGCGAGTCCATTTACTCGGATGAGCAGACCAAGTTCACATGTAACACCAGGCAGCCGGGTTGCGACAATGTCTGCTATGACGCCTTCGCGCCCCTGTCCCACGTGCGCTTCTGGGTCTTCCAGATCGTGGTCATCTCCACGCCCTCGGTCATGTACCTGGGCTACGCCGTGCACCGCC
>NW_005353326.1:985707-985959 GCF_000412655.1 Myotis brandtii
GATGCGCGTGTACGTGGCCCAGCTGGTAGCGCGGGCCGCCTTCGAGGTGGCCTTCCTGGTGGGCCAGTACCTTCTGTACGGCTTCGAGGTGCCGCCTTTCTTCCCGTGCAGCCGCCGGCCCTGCCCGCACGTCGTCGACTGCTTCGTGTCGCGGCCCACGGAGAAGACTGTCTTCCTGCTGGTCATGTACGTGGTCAGCTGCCTCTGCCTGCTGCTGAACCTCTGCGAGATGGCGCACCTGGGCCTGGGCAG
>NW_005353326.1:986373-991615 GCF_000412655.1 Myotis brandtii
CCAGGGCCGGCCGGGCACCAAACCTAGGGCGGGCTCCGAGAAAGGCAGTGCCAGCAGCAGGGAGGGGAAGGCCACCGTCTGGATCTGAGGCCCCGCCCCAGTGCTCGGCCCTCCCTTCACGCCGGCATTGGCTGGGGACTCTGGGATGAAGCTGGGTACTGGCCGCGCTGGACACAGAGCATCACCTGCCGTCTCCCCCTCCTCCTCCCCCTCCTCCTTCTCCTCCTTCTCCTCTGCTCTGTAGCGCTACCCCTTCCCACCTGAACCCTCTCTCTGTCCGGGATAAGAGGGGAGGATTGGCCCGGCAACCACAGGGTCCCCAGTTCTGGTTCGTAAACCCTGAGGAGTGGGCTGGACTGTGGCTAGGGCACTGCCCCCGCCACCAACCCCATCGGCCCCTACAGAGCCACCTTGAGCCTCTCTGGTCCAGGTGCCCAATCCTTCCCTCAGAGCTTCTCTGGGACCCAGCCAGCGCCTCAGGACGTCTCTGAACAGAAGGTCCAGCCTCTTCCCTGCTCCCCGGCAGCAGCCCAGATATGACGCCAGAGGTGTCTGGCCTGGGCGTTCGGGGTACAATGCTGTCCCCACTCCCTGCAGCAGCCAATGTGGCTCCTTTCCCAGCCACCCGCCTCCCGCCCACATGCTGCTTCCTGCAGAACGGAAGCAATTTTGAGTCTTCTTCCTACAGTAGGGGAAACCGAGGCAGCCCGGGCCTGCGCCTCCTTCCTCCTTGGCCCCCTGGGCACCAGCTCATAAGCTGCCGGTCCTTCTCCCGCGAGTGTGGGGCGGGCCTGCATCCTGCCCCGGGTCCCTGCCCAGACAGATGAGAGTAGATTCGGCCACGCCCCCTAGAGCTTCATGGCTGTCTGGCTGGGGCCTTCCACTGGGAGGTCAGTCTGCCTTGCTACTGAGACCAACAGGGTGGTGGCCAAGAGCTGCGGCTTTGGCCCTGTTGGGGGAAGGGGCTTAGGGGCTCCTGCCCAGGGCCTCCCAGCCCTGCAGCCCCCTTTCCTAATTCAGACACAGACTCCCAAATAAAAACCTAACTTTTGTTTATAACTGTATGTGTGGTGTGTGATGTGTGTGTATGCACGGGTATGTATGTATGTATGTATGTGCATATGACATGTGTGCACATGTGCTGTGTACAAGCACATGCATGCATGTATCCGGTTGGTGTGTGCAAACGTGTGTGCATGTCCATCACTGGCCTCCAGGTACACAGCTAAGCTCCAGGCTAGCCTGGAGAGCAGCTCCTGAGAGACTCCCGGGGGCAGTTCAGTGCCAGGCAGCGGGCCAGGTGGGCCCCTCCAAGCAGACGGATGGTAAGAACAAAGAGCAGGCCAGGCCCGAACACTCAGAGTCAAGGTTGGCCTGTGGCTCAGGGGACAGGGGGGCACTGCTGTCTCAGGGGAACCTGCAAAGGTGGCTTTGGTGAGGAGCAGAGGTGGGGAAGGGAGGTGGGGAAATCAGCTGCTGTCTGCAAGGAGCCATCTTGGTCTAGACTTCGGTGACCCCAGCTGTCTCCC
This sequence comes from Myotis brandtii, assembly GCF_000412655.1. Lineage (NCBI taxonomy): Eukaryota > Metazoa > Chordata > Mammalia > Chiroptera > Vespertilionidae > Myotis > Myotis brandtii. The sequence continues at coordinate 987,903 of NW_005353326.1, forward strand.
AGCCTCCCTCAGGCTCAGCTCAGGTCCTGATAACCTCTCCTGGCTGAAAACCTCTCTTTGCTGCCTCCAGGGCCAAGCCCTGTTAACGTAAAAACATTCAAATCTGTAAAGCAGTGGTTCTCAACCTTCTGGCCCTTTAAATACAGTTCCTCATGTTGTGACCCAACCATAAAATTATTTTCGTTGCTACTTCATAACTGTAACGTTGCTACTGTTATGAATCGTAATGTAAATATCTGATATGCAGGATGGTCTTAGGCGACCCCTGTGAAAGGGTCGTTCGACCGCCAAAGGGGTCTTGACCCACAGGTTGAGAACCGCTGCTAGGATTTTTGTGAGTTTATTTGAGCCAAACTATCACCAATTGCTGGGAAGCAATCACAACAGATTGGGACAATGCTCGAGAATGGTGGTTTTTCACCTTGTTTTATATATTACATCAAAGGAGGAGACTTAAGTGGGTTACATGAAATCCATTGGTGATAGACTAGGCAGGTGGGAGGAAGCAAAGGGGTGGGGAAACCTCTGGGATTGGATAAAAAGTAAAATGATAGACACATACTTCTTTTGCTTAGGTGGGTGCAGGATAGTTAACAATTAACACGGTAACAATAACAATGAAGGAATTTGTGGTCTCTGTCCTGGCGCTCAGGGCATGTGGTTGTGCTTTGAGGGGTCCAGAAAAAGGGAAGTTACAAGCTACTCTGACATTTCAATGATATGTTAGCATAGATGCAAAAGACAGTAAGCTCAGTTAAGATAAAGATTGACCTTGTCAGGGAAGATACGGGCCTAGGCGGTGACTACCCATCATAAGCTGCTTTTAGTTAAAGTTTAATTTCAGACCATCCTTTGTGGTTACTTTAGGTCTTAGAGTTTGCAAGACTGCCATGCAGGCCTTCCCTGAGCTTGTCAGGTAGCATATGGCCCCTTTCATCCACAGCTCAAGTCAGGCTGAACCCTGACCCTAACCTCAGCCTGCGTCGGGTCAGATGCCAACTGTAAGCTGAGTCCCTCTTCTGTGTGGGGTCCGTCAGACTGTCTGAGCACCGCTCCTAGGTGCGCCCCTTCCTAGACAAGCCCTGCCCCCAGTGGCACCCCGTCTCCAGGCTGGGCCTTGCCCCTAGGTGAGCTGCACTTCCGGTGGAGACTGGCCTGCGGGAGAGCCCTGCTCTTACAGGAGCCCTCTCCCAGGGGAGCCCCGCCCCAGGAAGTCTTGGAGGGCGACAGTTAAAGTTTAATTTCAGACCATCCTTTGTGGTTACTTTAGGTCTTAGAGTTTGCAAGACTGCCATGCAGGCCTTCCCTGAGCTTGTCAGGTAGCATATGGCCCCTTTCATCCACAGCTCAAGTCAGGCTGAACCCTGACCCTAACCTCAGCCTGCGTCGGGTCAGATGCCAACTGTAAGCTGAGTCCCTCTTCTGTGTGGGGTCCGTCAGACTGTCTGAGCACCGCTCCTAGGTGCGCCCCTTCCTAGACAAGCCCTGCCCCCAGTGGCACCCCGTCTCCAGGCTGGGCCTTGCCCCTAGGTGAGCTGCACTTCCGGTGGAGACTGGCCTGCGGGAGAGCCCTGCTCTTACAGGAGCCCTCTCCCAGGGGAGCCCCGCCCCAGGAAGTCTTGGAGGGCGACTCCAATCTGGATCCAGAGCTCGACATACAGTTCACCTCTCCAAAAGAATTTGGTCCACAGAACTAGCAGTCTTGGACTTAGGACTATGATCCTGGCTTTGCGGTCACCAGGGAGGCTAGGTCCATGGGGAGGCTGCCCTGCCATACCTGGCCCCTACGGGTAGGAATGGGCACAGAGAGTGGCGAAGCTGGTAGTAATGGACATGCAAGAACGCCTGTGCATGGGCACTCTCTCCACAGTCCCTCCATGCTTCCTTGTCAGTACTCTGCAGCCAGGTCTCCTTTTTGGTAGAGGCCCTCAGGAGCTCAGAGAAATGGCATCTGGGTGGGGAACAGTGGAACTTGGGGTTCATAACAGCCCTAATGGCTGGAGAGGGCCAGCAAGGAATGCAGGCCTCTACTCCCGCAGGGACAGGAGCCTGGCCGGGGTCCTGAAGGTCAGTGTTCCACATCTGATGGTGAAATGGTCTACAAGGGGTGGGGAGTAGGGCACGGGCCCTACCATCTGAAAAGGAGCCATGAAGCCAAGTGGATAGGGGAGGCACTGGGCAGATTTGTGTTTGGGGGAGAACATTCTGGATTCGAACATTCTGGACAGGATGTCCAGACATTGGTCTTCTCCTGTCCTTGGACTTGGACTCAGGTCGGAACTTAGGCCACTGGCTCTCCTGAATCTTGAAGATGGCAGATCCCGGGACTTCTGAGCCTCCACAACTGCATGAGCCAATTCTTTGTAATACATCTTTCTCTATATATCACAAGTTGGTACTGTTTCTCTGGAGAACACCAACTAATATACACCCCATCAGCCAGAGCTGGTTAAGGGCATCCCAGCTGAGAGGGAAGGTGCAAATGAAGGCTCTATTCTGGAACGTCTCTCTCGGCTCAGGCTTCATAACAAATACCACAGACTGGGGGCTTAAACAGACATTTATTTCTCCCAGTCCTGTGAACAATGGGCCTTGAAAGGACCGACTCCATCCTGTCCCTCGCCCTCTATCTGAATCATAGGCACTCTATCTAGTTCCTGTACCTCCATTTTGTAAGAACGGCCATTTAAAATTTTTCACTAAACACAGATGGTCCTTTGTTCTGTTAACTCCAGGAAGTAACTAAACCAGATAGCCTCCCTGATAGAAGTAACTCTGCTATTTCTAGCTTCTGTAAGCATGCTTGCTTGAATATTGGGAAAAATAAGACATTTTTGGGGAGGGACTAGCAATCTGAATCTGTGCCAGTAACCTAATGTATATTCTTATCAGCCTATAGCAGTGGTTCTCAACCTTCCTAACGCCGCGACCCTTTAATACAGTTCCTCATGTTGTGGTGACCCCCAACCATAAAATTATTTTTGTTGCTACTTCATAACTGTAATTTTGCTACTGTTATGAATCATAATGTAAATATCTGATATGCAGGATGTATTTTCATTGTTACAAATTGAACATAATTAAAGCATAGTGATTAATCACAAAAACAATATGTAATTATATATGTGTTTTCCGATGGTCTTAGGCGACCCCTGTGAAAGGGTCGTTCAACCACCAAAGGGGTCAAGACCCACAAGTTGAGAACCGCTGCCCTAGAATACGTGGAGCAGAATCCTCTTAAATCTTTGGCTGAGCACTGAACTGTGCTTGCAAGGAGTCATACTCCACAAAGTGGGGTTCAGAAAGCAGTGTGCCAAACAAGCAAACAATTCCCAGAGCTCACTCAGCATGAGGAAGCTAACCCCTAAGTTCATTCGGGGCCGCAAGGTTTTGGAGAGACATTAGCGCTCTTGCTGCCACCGGTGTTTGCAATAAAGACTCCAAATTTGGCCCTCTGACTGTGGCGTCTTCTGTTCAGCTCACTGAATTTCCAATATGACACCTGGAGGCTGCAATTCCAGGATCCAGGTGTGGTCAGGGCTGGTTCCCCGGAGGCCTCTGTCCTTGGTGTGTAGGTGGCCATCTCCTCCTGTGTCCTCACATAGCCGTACCTCTGTGTGCATTGTGTTTCAATGTCCTCTTTTCTTAAAAAATATATTTTATTGATTTTTTTTTTTTTTACAGAGAGGAAGAGAGAGGGATAGAGAGTTAGA
>NW_005353326.1:992528-992896 GCF_000412655.1 Myotis brandtii
GGTTCTCTAGCCAGGTTCTCCAGCCAGGTTCTATCCAGGTTCTCCAGCCAAGTCCTGTAGCCAGGTTCTGTAGCCATGTTCTCTCACTAGGTTCTCCAGCCAGGTTCTCCAGGTTCTCCAGCCAGGTTCGGTCGCCAGGTTCTCCTGCCATGTTCTGTCTAGGTTCTCCAGCCAAGATCTGTAGCCAGGTTCTGTCCAGGATCTTTTGCCATGTTCTCTCCCTAGGTTCTGTCTCTTTTCTTTTTTTTTTCCACTTTGGATGGAGTGCACATGAGTCTGCATCCTGTCTAGGTTCTGTGTCTAGGTTCTGTGTCTAGGTTCTTCAGCCAGGTTCTCTCACTAGGTTCTGTCTCTAGGTTCTGTGTAGG
>NW_005353326.1:993356-999139 GCF_000412655.1 Myotis brandtii
AAGGGGAGCAAACATATTAAGAACAGTATGCCATATACGCCAGGTCCCTTGAAACATATGCTGTGCAGACGTTTCTTCTCTGCAGCGACTGTGTCAAGCAGCAAGGATGGACCGGCTCCCGGCATCCACTGAGCAACACCGGTCAGGGCTAATGTCCTCCTCTTCTAAGAACACTAGTCACATACGGGGAGGACCCTCATTTCACTTTAATTACCTCTTTAAAGGTCCTATCTCCAAAAACAGCTCCATCTGAAGTCCTGGGCATTAGGGCTCCACCTTAAGGTAATGCCCCACTGAAACTGCGATCACCACAGGACAAGGCATAGGCCTTCTGTCTTGGGAACTTGGGGGCTTGCATGCACCACCTAGGTCTTGTCAGTTTTGTGAGTTTTTTAAAATAATATATTTTTATTGATTTCAGAGGGGAAGGGAGAGGGAGAGAGAGATAGAAACACCAATGATGAGAGAGAATTATTGATCAGCTGCCTCCTGCACATCCCTACTGGGAATTGAGCCTGCAACCTGGACGTGTGCCCTTAAGCAGAATCGAACCTGGGACCCTTCGACGCTCTATCCACTGAGCCAAACCGGCTAGTGCTTGTGAGCTTTCTTTAAAATACTCCCTCTGGCCCTAGCCGGTTTGGCTCGGTGGATAGAGTGTCGGCCTTCGGACTAAAAGGTCCCAGGTTCGATTCCGGCCAGGGGCACATGCCTGGGTTGTGGGCTCGATCCCCCCCATCGGGGAGCATGCAGGAGGTGGCCAATGGATGATTCTCTCTCATCATTGATGTTTCTATCTCTCTATCACTTTCCCTTCCTCTCTGAAATCAATAAAAACATATTTAAAAATAAAATAAAATAAAATACTCCCTCTGTACCAAAATAATAGTAGCAGTTGATGAATGTAATTTGTCCCATAATAATAGTAGCAAAAGAAAATAAATATAGAACTCAACATTTATTATCAAAAAACTAGATTAAATTAAACAATAAATTAAAAATAGTACTCCTAATTTTTATTTTGAGTGTTCAGATAGTTTCTGGATTTTTCAATAATCTCGTTACTGCATTTTAAACTTGTAGGTAGGGTCCCTTGGCTGCGAAGCTTTGCTTTCCCTATATGCGTGAGCTTAAAATTATTGGAGCCATTGTTCTTCATTGCTTCTAGCATAACTTGTTGAAGTGACAGAAACGTATTATCCAGTATTTCGGGAGAAATATTATCAATGGCTAATATGGTGCCTCTTCTGCTAAGAGGAATATGTCTAAGTTTTTCAAGTTTTTCTCCATAATCTTTGCATTTACGTCCTTTTCGGAAGCACGTTTCCAAATTCTTGATATGGTCATTCTGTTGCACTTAAATTGTTTTGCAGGTAACATAATTGCACCTTTCTGCAACTTTTCCTTTTTCTTTTGATGCATCGAGAACTGGACAATCGCAATTCGATCTTTGCTTGAAAACTCCTTTTTTCATCTTACTTTTACAATGGGTTGATATTCAACTGAAATAAAACAATTGATTTCCATCAGCGGATGAAATTAGAAAAATAGTTATAATTCGTAATAATTAGATTAACCTAAAAATTGAAAGATGTGTCAAAACAAATGACAGATGTCATGAAACACTGATTTTGATTGAAGGCTTCACAATTTTGTCCTACAACATTACTTACAGCTGCATTCGCCAATAATTCCTGTTTAAATATTCACTTGCTACTATTATTATGGGACAGAGGGAGTATGTTTTTATAGATTTTGAGAGAGGAAGGGAGAAGGATAGAGAGATAGAAACATCGATGAGAGAGAAACATCATTGATCGGCTGCCTCCTGCACACTCCCCACTGGGGACTGAGCCCACAACCCGGGCATGTGCCTTAACCAGGAATTGAACCAGTGACCTCTTGGTTCACAGTTTGGTGCTTAACCACTGAGCCACACCAGCCAGGCAGTTTTGTGAGCTTTTGATGGTGGTGTCTTAGGTTCTGTTGTCACTGGCTGTCCCAGGCCTAACCTAAGGAGCCAATCTGGGTGTCATCCATGGTCCCATCTCTAAGACCAATTCCTTGATGCTGTGACACAATCACCATCTCATGCCTGAGCTGATACCTTAACGTGGTTGGCCATCTCTCACTCAGACATGGTGTCTGAGATGCTCAAAAGTCCGTTAACTCCAAGAGGTGGAGCCTTGAAAGGACTGACTCCATCCTGGTTATCTGAGCTGTGCTCAAGGCTGCAAGCTTTCTAATATCCAACCATTGAACATGCCCCTTGTGCTCACTTAGCTACTTAAAACAAACAAACAAACAAACAAACAAACCATAAAAATCCCTCTCCGTGTCCTTGTCAACCTGGGATGGCCATGAGGATGAAGGGCTGAATCTGGGCATAGAACTGTCCCCCTGCCCATCCCTGTCTTCCCACCTGGCTCAGGAGCAGGCCAGTGGGGTAAGCCTCTGTGCCTGGTGGGGTCTCTGGTATCAGCTCAGGCATGAGATGGTGGTTGTATCACCTGGACTCTTCCCCACAGAGATCACAGCCCCACACTCCCCTCCAGGTTCATCAGAGTCAGCTCTGCCCCATCTCTGGCCTCCCACCTCTGTCCCCTCCCCTAGCAGTCCCCCCAAGAGCACACAACTTGCCCCCACCTCAAGATTGGGCCCAGTCCTAGCTGGCTTGGCTCAGTGGCTAGGGCATCAGCCTGCGGACTGAAGGGTCCAGGGTTTGATTCCGGTCAAGGGCACATGCCCGGGTTGCGGGCTCGATCCTCAGTAGGGGGCCTGCAAGGAGGCAGCCGATCAATGATTCTCTCTCATCATTGATGTTTCTATGTCTCCCTTCCTCTCTGATATCAATAAAAATACATTTAAAAAGAGAAATTAAAAATGTAGAGTTTAAAAAAAAAAAAAAGATTGGGCCTAGATACCACCTCCCAGCAAAGCTGCTCTAACCATCTATGAATGCATTTCTCCAACTTTCTGTTTGAAATATTTAACTTACAGAAATTGTGAAAGAATAATAAAATAAACTGTACCACCCTTCACCTAGATTCACCAATTGTCAACGTTTTGCCCTGTCTGTCTGCTATGTCCTTGCTGGTCTTCTGCTCACGCAGCTCCTACTTTTGGGGCTGGCCCCTTCTGGGGTCTGTGCTGCCCAAACTCTGATTTCCCAGCTGGGCCAAGTGTGTGGTGAGGGGCACAAGCAGCATGCCCAGAACCCCCAGACCCTCCATCCTGCCCAGCTGGCTTCCTGGCTGTGACCAGTCAGACCTGGTATGTGGCTCCCCTGACCACTGGCCCTTCGTGGAGGTCTTCCTCTGCCACCGGGCATTCCAAAGGTGACCCAGCACCTCCCTGCCAGCCCCTGAGGACAACATGGGGTGGGGGCACATTCCTCCAGCCTCACGTCAGCCTGTACCCCAGCCAGCAGAGAAAACTGCTTCCCACTGGCCCTGCTGCAGGAAGGGCCAGCAGGCAACCTGGGGCCACCTGGAATCTTCCTGACATCCCAGTCAAGGCTAAGCCCAGCCTGCTTCACTACCTGGGCTGTTTAAATGCAAATTCACTAAAAAATGTCAAATGAACATTCCAGCTTCTCCCCACTTGGCAATGCCTCAGTGAATGGAACAGACAGCACCTCCTACCATCCTGGAGTCTGCCAGCCAGCGCTGCTCCTGGGCCCCTCCTCCAGGAAGCCTTCCTGGGTCTCTGCTGTAGCCTGTCCAGCCTGACACTAGGGACCCTGGCATATGAGCACCACCCAACTGCTGCCCCTTCTCAGTCCCCATTGCTTCTTCTCATGCCACAGCTCTGGAAGGAGCTGTGGCCAGGCCTCAGGAGGTTCCCAGGAGCTGGGGCTGCAGCCAGATGCAAATGTGCGCTCTCCTGCCTCTGAGGCCACAGGACTGGAGTCATCAGGAGGGGTGGGGAGCTAAGAGCTGGGAAATGGCGGGTGTGGGGGTCTGACCCCACTTCCCAGATGCTGCTGAGCCAGGGGTGGTTTCCTGTTATTCTCTCCTCATGGCCTCCTCCCTTCCCAAAGGCAGGATAAGGAAGTTGCCCTGTTCTGGGGGTGTCAGAGCACCCCCTCCCTGCAGCCCTCTGCAGTCTCCCTGAGTAGCTGGGGAGCTGGCTCCAGCCATGGAAACGGATGAGGATGAGACAAGGCCATTCCATCTGATCCTGCCCCAGGGAAGGAAGAGGTGCTGGAGACTGAATCAATGGCCAATGAGTAGTGATTCAATCAATTTGTGCCTGCGTGAGGAAGCCTCCGTCAACTTCATCAGGGGTTTGGAGAGCTTCTGGGTTGGTGGAAGTGTGGAGATGCAGGGAGAGTAGTGGGCACAGAAAGCATGGAAGCCCCATACCCTGCCCTGCGCATCTTCCATCTGGATGTTCTGAATTATCTTATCTAATAAAGAGGGAATATACAAATTGTCACGCCGTAATGGTCAAGATGGCTGCGCCCACAGCGGAGGCTGAGTTCCTGTAATGAGCCTTAAAGAGCAATCAGTAGGGACCTGAGGCTGTGTGGCGCTGGGCTGGGGCAGGGGACCTGAGGCTGCGCCCCCCGCCTGGTGGGGCTTCACTAGGGACCTCAGGCTGCGCCCCCTGCCTGGCAGGGCTTGATCGGGGACCTGAGGCCACGTCCCCCACCCCGGTGCCAGGCCGGGGGACCTGAGGCTGCACCCCCTGCCTAGCAGGGCTTGACGGGGACCTCAGGCTGGGCCCCCCTGCCCTGGCAGGGCTTGATGGGGGTGGGGCCGGCTGGGTCTGGATCTAGCCCAATAGGGGTGGGGCCAGCTGGGTCTGGGTCTCACGTGATTTCGTGGTGCGTGTGGGTGGGCGGGGACTTGACTCTGGTTTCTGCGGCCAGCCCCAGACTCTGACAGGAAGGAGATTTTCATATACATTTTACTAATTTTCTTTCATCTCTGACACTTTTATTATAGAGAAAGGGCAAATAGCAATATTAAAATATTTCCTCTAATTAATACCCTTTTAATGTGCACGAATTTCATGCACCAGGTCACTAATATTCTTTATAATATTCTTTATAAAGAGGAACAATAGTAAGTAATGTTCCTCTGAATTCTGTGAACCACTCCAGCAAATTAATGGAACCCAAGGACAGGGTTGTGGGAGCCTCACATTAGAGGCTCTGGTTCTTCACCTGTGGGACACCCAGCTGAATTGCTTGAGGTGTGGACCTCCTGCGCGCGTGCATCTTTGGTGATCAGAAGTGTCATAAGTGAAAGGAGTGTGAGCGTAAACACACACAGGATGGATTTTCATAAACAAAGCCAAGGGCTGAGTCATAGGAGATATCTGCACACCCATGTCTATGCAGCACATTCACAACAGCCACGGGGTGGAAGCAACCCAAGTGTCCAGCAACGAGGTAGGTAAACAAAATGTAAGGGGATGTTATTCAGCCTTAAAAAGGAAGGAAATGCTGACACACTGTGGATAAGCCTGGAGGACATCGTTCACAGTGGCATCAGCAATTCCTCTCATATGAGTCCCCTGAGAAGTCAGGTTCACAGAGAGAGTGGAGGGGAGCAGGGGGATGCCAGCGGGTGAGGAGAGGGGGACTGTTGTTTGATGGGTATGGTGTTTCAATGTGGGAAGATGAAAGTGCTGGATGGCGGGGATGGCTGCACGACACTGGGGATGCGCTGAATGCTCCTGATCTGTGCACCTGAAAAGCGCTGAGGCGGCAGTAAGCAAGCAGAAACTGCTCAGAAAATCCTTGGCAGGCCAGGGCAGGCGCGCCCGGCCGG
>NW_005353326.1:999412-999745 GCF_000412655.1 Myotis brandtii
CGGCCCCATTCCTCCTGGGGCTGCTGACCAATGACCTGCCGCTTCCGGCTCCTGCGGACGGTGCGGCCTCGCCCCCCGCGCGTGCGGGCTACGCCCACTTTCTCAACGTCCAGGGACGCACGCTGTATGACGTCATTCTCTATGGGTGAGAGCGGATTGTGGGGAGAAGGGGAGCCAGGGGAGGCGCACCTAGGGGGAAAGTGGGGAGTCAGAGGGAAGAGGACCACCCCAGCGAGTGGTCGGAAGCTGGGAGGAGGGGCATTTATGGGAAGGGCACCGGAAGATGGGCGGTAGCCTGGGGGAGGGCTTCCGGCGGTGGGCGGGAGGGGCACC
>NW_005353326.1:999775-1008847 GCF_000412655.1 Myotis brandtii
GGTGGTGGTGGTGGTGGTGGTGGTGGTGGTGGTGGTTGCTGGGCGCCCTTGCACCTGCCGTTCGCTCCGCTTCAGTCTTGCCCCGGTCGCCCTGTCTTCATGGCCCGGAAAAGGGAGCCACGACGGCAGGGAGTTGCTTCTGCGTGAGCGGCTTGTGCCACGACTTTCCGAGTTCTGCGGTGTCCTCCGCATTTCCCTCCCGAGTCTCCCTGTATCCAGTGCGAGCTGTGTTTGGTGTTTTACATCCATCTGGCGACATCACCATGACCTACGTGACGGTCGTGGGGCCGCCCGGCACCAGCGCACTTCCAGTGTGTGGGAGCCCCGCCAGGCCGGGCCGCAGCCTGGGACCCGCATGCCCGCTCGTTGTGTAGGCGGCCACCTCTTTCTCATTGGACTCGCAGGAGCTCGTTCTAGAGTAGCTTGTTGAGAGGTGGATGCTTCGGGTGGACTTGGACTCGTTATAGCTCTGCAAGTGGTCTTACCTGATGGTTTGCCTGGAATAAAACTCCAGGAGCAAAATTGTCACTGGGAATTGTGAAACCATGGCCCGTCTTCCTGAGCTGGTATTTCTGTTGGGAAACTTCACGCCTTCTTGTTTTGGGGCCCTGAAAGCTTGTAGAGCAAGCATGTCAAACTCGCGGCCCACAACGAATATTTTTGCGGCCCAGCCAATATAACGGTATGTAGGAAACATTTTAATAAAAATTTCGTAACTTAATTTTTACAATATTCAGTTGTACATAATTATTAATAACGAACTGCAAGGTTTGCTAATGACTGATTACTATAATCTTGTTGCATTCATTTCCCTTAAGCACCTTATGCGCAGGCGCACCATTTCTCTCCACTAATACTAGCAGCAAATATTTTAGTAGCCCATTGCCACATCGTTAGTCTTGGACTGACTTGTTGATGTGCGCAACAGGAAATATTTCGCTTTCCGAGAACAAGAAAAATAGGTTTATTTGCGTTACGCTTATTAATTTGTGCAGTTATTCAGTGTCGTAATTTAATGTTCAAGAAAAATATTAATTTTTATTAAAATGTTCTATTTATGTTAACAATGACTCATTTATTTCAGCCCTTTGTATTCAGCAGGTCTCTATCGAAATAAACCTACGTTTCTATGAAAATTGAAGCTTTTGTTTTTTTGCGGCCCACATAAACCTTGTTTATTTGTCCCGTGTTAGCCTTTGAGTTTGACATGCTTGTTGTAGAGGCTCTTCATCTGATGATTATTTTGGGTCGTCTTTCCTGTGGTGTTGCCAGAAGCTTGGTGGGTGCTGTGGCAGTGCAATGCGTCAGTAGGTATGTCCTGCAGGCAATCACCGCCTGCTTTCCTATATTAGTGGATGCTGCCATGCCCATTTGTTTGCATACTGTCTGGGGCTACTATGCCCTGGGTCCAATAGATTTGTGATAGATGCACAAGCCCAAATTGTTTATTATCTGGCCCTCTACAGAAAACATTTGCCACCCCTGTTGTGTTCCATTCAGAGATGCCATCATCTTTGTCTCACATATCTTACTACATTCCTCTTATTGCTTTAATTTGCTTATGTTAGAACTTGCAAGGTTTTTTTTTTTTATCTTGAAACCTCTATCAGTAATTTTCAGTAACATCTATTTCAGTCATTACTCTTTAATTTATCAGCATTGTAATCATGTTTTTTTAAAAAAAAAACTTTTTTATTGATTTCAGAGAGGGAGAGAGAGATGGAAACATCAATGATGAGAGAGAATCTTTTATTGGCTGCCACCTGCATGCCCCCTACTGGGGATCGAACCCAAAACCCAGGCATGTGCCCTTGACTAGAATGGAACCAGGGACCCTTTAATCCGCAGGCCGATGCTCTGTTTACTGAGCCACACTGGCTTGGGCTGTAATGATGTTTTGATTCTCAAATTTCGTTGCTGTGTCTGCCATCTGCCTTTACATCTTTTTGCCTTTGTGTTCTTTTTATGAGTTTATATTCTTGCTAGAGGCCCGGTGCATGAAATTTGTGCACTGGTAGGGTCCCTAGGCCTAGCCAGCGATCAGGGCCGATCGGGGCCTTCCTTCCCCCTGGCTGCCAACTTCTGGCTGGGGCCTTCCTTTGTTTCACACCGCCCCCTGGTGGTCAGCACACGTCATAGCGAGCGGTCAAACTGCCAGTCAGTTGAACTCCGTTGGGGACAGTTTGCATATTAGCCTTTTATTATATAGGATAAGTTGCTCTATGGTGTAAAGCAGTTTCTTGGTTTTTCTTTCTTCATACTTTCCCTGTAGTCTGGAAGGTCATTGCCTAGCTGCTGTGCCGGCAGGTCTTGTCCCAGATACCAAATTTGTGATAGCAGATTTGGCATCTCTTTCTGGATGTTGCTTGTGCCCTGATTTGACCTGGAGAAAAATTAGTTTTTTTCTCCCAGCTAATTCCTGAGAATGGGATATCACTTACTGTTTGGTGTGCTAAGGGAATTGAGGGCCACTGTAATGATACTTCCCGACCCTCGTTTAGAATGGGTCTTCCTTCATTCCATCAAAGACACCAGAGAGGTAGTGTGTTGCTTCCCCTCATCAGTGGAGGGAAGGGGGCATGCGGACATGCCCCGTTCCTTGGATGGGTGCTCCTGGAACTGGGGAGTTGGTGGTGATGTCCAGATTCATCTTCAAGTTCTCTTCTATGATGTGAGGCTTTGGGGCCAGAGTCCACTCTCCTGCCCCGCCTGATACCTCTTTTCTGGCCTAACCCCTCTCGTTAGTTCATGGGCTTAATTCATATGCTTCTTCCCACCTGGTTGCTGTTGGCCATTTACCTATGTCTGATCTCTTTGGGAAGAGAGCAACATTGGGTTTGACCGCCTCCTTGGAGGCCCATGTGCCTTCTTGCTTTCTCTGTGTTAGCTCCCTACCTGCTGTTTTCTCTGCATGCTCTCTCTCTCTCTGGAATTTTTCATTTTAACTCTCACGCTTCTAATTTCCCATCCTTGAGTCATTTCTCAGAGCACTCTGTTGTGTCTTGGGTGCAGCAACTTCTCTCAGGTGTAGCTTTTTGTTTATAAAGTAGATTTTACTTAGGTCAACCTTAAAAATAAAATAGCCTGTTATTTTACCAGCATAATGAGTTTATTTGGGAATAGCAGAGGTATTGCAACTGGGGACATGCAAACCATGGTGAAACCATACACAAGTCTAGAGAGAGGAGCTACTTTTATTTTTTTATTAAATATATTTTTATTGATTTCAGAGAGGAAGGGAGAGGGAGAGATAGAAACATCATGATGAGAGAGAATTATTGGTTGGCTGCCTCCTGCACACCCCACACTGGGGATCAGCCTGCAACCTGGGCATGTGCCCTGACCAGGAATCGAACCCTGACCTCCTGGTTCATAGGTTGACGCTTAACCACTGAGCCATGCCAGCAGAGGAAAGAGGGGAATTGGCATGGGTTGTTGTTCATTGGAGGAGAGCAAGAGTTCTGGGTGGTGGTAGCTTCTCATTGGCTGAATGTGGTGATTCTGTTGCTAGGCAGAGAAAAATCTTTCTTCTTCCTGCTGAAGTCTGCAAAAGGCAGTGAGTGGAATTCATGAGAACTTATGCTTAAGGGCTTCCTGACCGTGATTTTAATGAGGTGTTTCTTTATTCACTTATACAAGTTTAGAGCAATTTTAACAAAATTGAGGGGAAGGTACAGAGATTTCCCATCCACACACAGTATGGGAAATCTCCACGGTCAGCATCTCCACTGGAGTGGTGCATTTGTTATATCTGATGAACCCACATGGACCAGCGTCCATAGTTTACATTAGTAGGTTCAGTCTTGGTGGTGTGCGTTCTGTGGGTTTGGACAAATGGATAATGACATGTATCCAGCATTGCAGTATCATAGAGTAGCTTCACTGCCTGAAAATCACCTGTGCTCCAGCAATTCATCCCTCCCCTCCACCAACCCCTGGCAACCACTGATCTTTTTACTGCCTCCTAGTTTTTTTTTTTTTTTTTTTTTTAAATATATTTTATTGATTTTTTACAGAGAGGAAGGGAGAGGGATAGAGAGTTAGAAATATCGATGAGAGAGAAACATCGATCAGCTGCCTCCTGCACACTCCCCACTGGGGATGCGCCCGCAACCAAGGTACATGCCCTTGACCGGAATCGAACCCGGGACCCTCAAGTCCGCAGGCTCTATCCACTGAGCCAAACCGGTCAGGGCTGCCTCCTAGTTTTTGCCTTTCCCAGAATGTCAGATAGTTGGATTGTATAGTATGTGGCCGCCTCTGATGGGCTCCTTTCATTTAGTAATACATATTTAAGTTTCCTCCATATCTTTTTTTTAAAATATATTTTGATTGATTTCAGAGAGGAAGAGATAGAAACATCAATGATGAGAGGGTATCATGGGTTGGCTGCCTCCTGCACGCCCCCTACTGGGGATCGAGCCCACAACCTGGGCATGTGCCCCTGACCGGAATTGAACTTTGGACCCCTTTAGTCCACAGGCCAACGCTGAGCCAAACCAGCTAGGGCTCCTCCATGTTTTGATGGCTTATGATAGCTGATTTCTTTGTAGTGCCGAATAATATTGGTTGTAGCATAGTTTATTTATTTGTTCACTTATTAAAGGACATCTTGGTTGCTCCCAAGTTTTGGCAATCCTATATAATAAAAGTGAACTCTTGGCTGGGAGTTTGTCTGGGAGTTCGACCAGGGGGGCAGTGCCGGCCAAGGGAAGGGAGGGAGGCCTGGCCGGTGGCTGGCAGCCACCAGGGACCCAAAGTTCATGCACTGGGCCTCTAGTTATGAATAAAGCTGCTGTAAACATCTGTGCAGGTTTTTGTGTCGACATGTTTTCAACTCTGAGTTAATACCAAGGAGCATATGTTTAGTTTTGTAAGAAACCTTCCAATGTGGATGCACCATTTTGCATTCCCACCAGCTCCTGTTGCCCTGTATCCTCACCCATGTTTGATGATGTCAGTGTTCTGGATGTTGACCATGCTAGTAGGTATGTATTTGTGTTTCCCTGAGGTCATATGATGTGGAGCATCTTTTCATGGCTCATTTGCCTTCTGTGTACATCTTCTTTGGTGAGGTATCTGTTAAGGTCTTTTGGCCCATTTTTAAATTAGGTTGGTTGTTTTCTTATTGTTGGGTTTTAACTTTTTTTTGTGGGTTTTGGATGACAGTTTTTTGTCAGAGGAGACTTTTAAAATATTTTATTTCAGTCTGTGGCCTGTCTCCTATTTCCCCTGAAGAGATTGTATTTGTTGTTGTTCTTAATTCTCAACCAAGGATATTTTTTTCCATTGATTTTAAAAAATATATATTTTATTGATTTCTTACAGAGAGGAAGGGGGAGGGATAGAGAGTTAGAAACATCGATGAGAGAGAAACATCAATCAGCTGCCTCCTGCACACCTCCCACTGGGGATGTGCCCGCAACCAAGGTACATGCCCTTGACCGGAATCGAACCCGGGACCCTTGAGTCCGCAGGCTGATGCTCTATCCACTGAGCCAAACCGGTTAGGGCTCCATTGATTTTTTTAGAGAGAGTGGAAGGGAGGAAGGGGAGGAAGAAAGAGGAGAGAGAAGCATTGATGTGAGAGAGACACATCAATTGGTTGCCACCCACACACTCCCCGACTGGTACTGGGGATGGAACCTGCAACTCAGGTATGTGCTCTCGACCAGAACCAAACCCACAACCCTTCAGTGTGCAGGCCAACACTCTTACCACTGAGCCACACTGGCCAGGGCTTAAATATGTTTTTATTTATTTATTTCTTAGAGAGAGAGGAAGGGAGAGGGAGACAGCGAAACGTCAGTGAAAGAGAGAAACATCAATTAGCTGTCTCCTGCACCCCCCCACTAGGGATTGAGCTCACAACCTGGGCATGTGCCCTAATCAGGAATTGATGGTGAACTCTCCATGCGTGGGATGATGCTCAACTAACTGAGCCACATCAGCTAGGGCAAGGCTGTAGTTTTTGAAGGTCTTTTCTCATTCCGACCACATGTGTGTTTCCTGGGCCTCCCACTTCTTGGTGGAGGCCTTCCTCACCTGCTGGCTGCTGAGGAGATGCTCCTGGCTCTGGTTCCAGCTGTGCTGCTTTGGTGGGACACCCTCATGTCTGTATGCTAGTCTTTGGGGGGTGTTTTGCCTGGGCTGCCACTGGGGTTCAGATGGTCCCCCACTTCCTTGTTTCCAGTCATGATGTCTCTACCTCTATCTAAGATTTTATTTATGTATGTATGTATGTATGTATGTACGTACGTACGTACAGTGGGGCCTTGACTTACGAGTTTAATTCGTTCCATGACAGAGCTCGTAACTCAAATTACTCGTATGTCAAATCAAAAGTGAACAAGTGAGACACGTGATGCTGGGCTGATGTTGTGGTGTTCACTGTGACGTTCGCTGTGCCAACTAGCGGTGGGGTATCTGAAGCTGGCTCGTAACCCAAATTTTAGCTCGCAACTCAAAGCAAAAAATCGGCCGAGAGACGGCTCGTATCTCGAAAAACTCGTTAGTCGGGACACTCATAAGTCAAGGCCCCACTGTATTTATTTTTAAATATATTTTTTAAATTGATTTCAGAGAGGAAGGGAGAGGGAGAGAGAGATAGAAACATCAATGATGACAGAGAATCATTGACTGGCTGCCTCCTGGATGCCCCCTACTGGGGATTGAGCCCACAACCCAGGCACGTGCCCTTAACTGGAATTGAACCCGGGACCCTTCATTCCGCAAGCTGATGCTCTACCCACTGAGCCAAACCAACTAGGGCTACCCAAGATTTTAAAAGTAAAAATATACCTGCACATGGTTAAAAAAAACCTAAGAATGTTAAAAGGCTTTTGGAAAATGATTGTCAACATTCAGTTAAGATACATTCAAACCTGTGAAGAATTTTTGTGAGTTTATTTGAGCCTAACTGTCGACAATTGCCAGGAAGCAAAATCTCAGTGGATCAAGGATCGAGATAATGCTCCAGAGAATAGTAGTTTTGCACCTTATTTTATATATTACAATCAAAGGAGGAGACATAAATGGGTTACATGAAATCCACTGGTGATAGATTAGGGAGGCGGGAGAAAGCAAAGTGGGGAAACTTCTAGGATTGGATAAAAAGTAAAATGATAGACACATACTTCTTTTACTTTGATGGGTGCAGGATAGTTAACAGTCAACAATTAACTCAATGACAGTGAGGGGATCTGTGGTCTCCACAGAGCAGTACTTGTACTTTGAGGGGTCTGGAAAAAAAGGAAAATTACTTTGTCATTCTAATGATACTAGAGGCCCGATGCACGAAATTCATGCAAGGGGCTTGGCCCTCACAGCCCTGGCTTGGTCATCCGGAAGGACATCTGGAAGGTCGTTCGGCTGTCTGGTCTAATTAGCATATTATGCTTTTATTATTATAGATGTTATCATAGATGCAAAAAGACAATAGCCAGGCTCAGTTAAGGTAAAGATTGACCTTTGTCAGGGAAGATATGGCCTAGGACATGATTTCTCACCATAAACTGCTTTTAGTTAAGTTTAGTTTCAGATTATCCTTTGTGGTTACTTTAGGTCCCTGAATTAGCAAGGTCACCATGCAGACCTCTCCTGAGCTTGTTAGGTTAGCATGTGGCCCCTTTTCGTCCACAACTGTCTGCTGCCTTCCTGCTCACCCACATGGATCTACCCTCCCCAGAAGCAGCTCCTTTTTAAGAAAATTTTTATTTTGATGTAATTATAGATTCACACAGTGGCAAAAATAATGTACAGGGAGGTCCCATGCCTTGTAACCAGTTCCCTAAATGGCAGCATCTTGCCTGCTGTGTCCAGAGGATGGACATGGGCCATCCATGGAGAGCTCAGGTTCCTCAGGTCCTGTGTGCCTGAGCGTGTGTGAGTACAGGTCTCTGTGATTTGACCATGCATGGATACCCATGTGACCTTGAACAAGATGGAGCTACTCTATCACCACTAGGCTCCCTCCTTCTTGCCACCCCCTCAGCCCTATAGCCCCTTGCCCGTTCTCCCTCCATCTCTGTGATTATGGCATTATAGGAATGTTGTACAAATGGTCACTGCCCATAATGTCCTTCATCTCCATCTAGCTGGGGTCAGTGGTCCATCCTGTTTCCTTGCTGAGAAGTATTCCATCGAGGGGATGAACCACAGTCTGTTTAACTTTTCTCCCACTGAAGGGCAGTTTGGTGTCACTTTTTGGCTATTATGGATAAAACTGCTACTAACATTCGTGTATAGGTTCTTATGTGAACACAAGTTTCCATTTCTCGGGTAAGTGCCCAAGAGCAGTGGCAGCTGATAATGGTGCTCAGGTGGTAGTTGGTGTTTAGTTTTAGAAGGACCTTTAAACCCTTTCTGGAGCTGCTGTACTTACATCCCCACCGGCAACACTCAGTGGTCAGCTTCTTCCATCATCGCCAGCCTGGGGTGGCACTGTTTTTATTTTAGCCCTTCTGACTGCCTAGTGCTGACCCTGCTGGATTTAGTGGTTTGTTGTTTTTTTGTTTGTTTGTTTGTTTTGAGAGATTTGTTTCACTTATTATACATTCATTGGTTGATTCTTATATGTGCCCTGACCAGGGATCGAACCCACAACCTTGGTGTATCCAGAGATGTTCTAATTAACTGACCCACCCAGCCACGGCCTGTCCCTGCTGGTTTTGATTTGTGTTTGTGTCTGAGGAGTGACACTGAACTTCTTTTCCTGTTCTTATTTGTGTCAACTTCTCTGAACTCTTCTAGCTGTTTCTTCCAGCTGCTCAGCTGACCTCAATTTTAATGTTCTGTGAGGACATTTGGAAGGTGAGGAGTCAGCTGACTTGCTGTGGCAGGTCCTCTCCCACCCTCCTCACCCTGTTACTCTGTTCCTAGTGGTCCTGTGGCAACTGGTTATGTGAGACAAGTGTATGGACACTACAAGGTGTGTGCATAGGATGAGACCACTGAGATCTGGCAACCAGTTGATAGGCTCCGGGTGAGGGTCAGGCATCAGATGATGGCCTTTTTTTTTTTAGGATTTTTTTTTAAAATTAAATCTTTATTGTTCAGATTATTACATTGGTT
>NW_005353326.1:1010867-1021727 GCF_000412655.1 Myotis brandtii
CAACCAAGGTACATGCCCTTGACCGGAATCGAACCTGGGACCTTTCAGTCCGCAGGCCGACGCTCTATCCACTGAGCCAAACCGGTTTTGGCATCCCTCCCTATTAAAAACGACAACCGCGCCCTCAGCTGCCAGCCCACTCCGCGTGCAACCTCCGCACCTTAGTATTTCACTTCCGCACTGCACCTCCTCTGAGTCTCGGTATGGTTTTCTCTTTCCTTCTAGTTGTAGGATTTCCACTCAGCCAGCCTTCCTGTGGTTCTGGATGATGTCCGTTATGTCTTTTAGTTGTATTTTTGAAGTGGTTGTTCGAGGCAGCAAACTCCGGTGTTTACCTATGCCGCCATCTTGGTTCTCTCAGATGATGGCCTTTGACTCTTTTCCCTGCTCCCGTCTCAGCTGCCACCATTCTTGGACTTTGCTCAATCCACATCTGCAACCCGGACCTCAGCTGCGCCTGGATGGCTCCACCCAGCCCCGCTGTCCCCCTTCCCCACATGTCCAGTGCTGCACTAGCCTCTCCTCGTGCTTATTTATCTGAAGGAGCCGAACCATCCATCTGGTCAGCATATCAGAATCCTGGGGTCATTTTTGTGGATGTGGGCTGCCTGGAGTGTGCGTTAGATGGCTCTCAGGCTTGCCTTGGGAAAGTGGGAGGTGGTGTGGTTAGGTGTGGCCTTACCGTTCCAGAGGGCCCCCTACCCAACCCAGCCTTAGGACCCTGGCTTATTGGTGGCTTCTGGGGCTAGAGGAGGCAGATCTGTCCTTAGGGTGGGCGTCAGCACCTTTCTGCCTCACCTTGAGTGTCAAGACACAATCTGCTGGCCCTTGGCATGTGCATGTCTGTGCCCGTGGCCTGGGTGGGAGGGATGTGGAGGGGTCCTGTGGTGGCTGTGGGGTCTCCTGTGTGCACTGCACTGCACAGTGGGACCAGAGGATTGGGGGGCCGTGGCTGGGTTCTGCGTGCTGTTTCCACATTGTGACGCCCTGTGGACCCACCCCCGCACTGTTATTGGTGGAAGTGGGGTTCTTTTTTTAATTTTTTAAAATTGATTTGAGCCAAAACCGGTTTGGCTCAGTGGATAGAGCATCGGCCTGCGGACTGAAGGGTCCCAGGTTCGATTCCGGTCAAGGGCATGTACCTGGGTTGCGGGCACATCCCTGGTAGGAGATGTGCAGGAGGCAGCTGATCGATGTTTCTAACTCTCTCTCTCCCTTCCTCTCTGTAAAAAATCAATAAAATATATTAAAAAAAAAAAAAAAAAAAGAAAGTAAAATTGATTTGAGAGAGAGAGATAGAAACATCAATGAAAGAGAAGAATCAATCGGCTGCCCCCTGCACACCCCCCCCCCCCAAATGGGATGGAGCCCACAACCCGAGCATGTGCCCTGACTGGGAATTGCACTGGTGACCTCTTGGTGCATGGGTCAATGCTCAACCACTGAGCCACACTAGCCGGACAGGAAGTGGGGTTCTTAGGGTACCGCTGGATGCCCCCAAAGGAAGGTGAGATATGGTAGAAAGCTTTATTTCTGTAGAATTACATCCCTAGGTTTCCAAAGTCCCATTTCCCTTCCTCCACTCATGGAAGTGTAGCTGGGGTTTCGGTACAGCTGGAAGCAAAGCCAGTGTCCAGAGTGCCTTTCCATGCTGGAGCTGGTGCAATTCAGTGTCAGGCTAGTTACAGTCCATTAACCCATTGTGTGTGGGTCCACATGGCCGTGGGCCATGAGGTCAAATACAAGGAAGCAGGAGCAAAAGAGCCCCACATGCCGAGTCCCAAGAGAGGGGATTATATGTCCCAAATCCCTGCACCCCCTTGCCGTGGCCACACCCATTCTGGCCAATGACTTCTTCTCCCAGGTGTGATTGACAGGGAGAACCTTCCCTGTCACCCCAACTTTACAGGGCATGCGTCTATCTGCCCTTTGTTCAGTCCCTTCCCCCAGTGTTTTGCAGGGAACATGCCTATAATGTCTGGCCTCCCCTTTGTTCCTTTCCTG
Source organism: Myotis brandtii (assembly GCF_000412655.1). NCBI lineage: Eukaryota > Metazoa > Chordata > Mammalia > Chiroptera > Vespertilionidae > Myotis > Myotis brandtii. The sequence goes on from NW_005353326.1 coordinate 1,012,872, forward strand.
TTAGAAATTACTAGTTAATTACAAGGGTATCACCACCACAAGCAGTGCCACTGTTCCTCCCCGCAGGCACCCGGAGCACACTGACCAAGCTCCCACCTTCCTCCTGGAGTGTGACAGTTCGGTGCTGGGTGCGCTGCAGAAGCACCTGGTGCTGCACAAGATTCGGCGGAGGGTCACAGTGGAGCCATGCCCTGAGTTGCACGTTTGGGCCGTTCTGCCAGCCACTCCTCAGGAGGTGGGTGGGGCTGCACCACTGCCCAAGCACCAGGGCTCTGCCATCCTCGCCCGTGACCCCCGCACTACCCGCATGGGCTGGCGGCTTCTCACCCAGGACAAGAGCCCTGCCCTGGTGGCCAGGGGCAGGCTCAGGGACGTCTGCGATTATCACCGGCACCGGTACCAGCAAGGTGTGGGGGCACCTGGGGACCAGCGGAGACTAAACTGGTGGAGTGGGAGGCTGGAATGCAGGGCCCAATTGAGAGCTGGGAGACACCGGGAGGAGCCAGTGGAGTGAGCATGGCTGGGGTCAGAGAGGAGGTCTTTTTTCTAGCAAGTAGGATTGAGGACCAGGGGACTGGGAAGTGGTGGCAGGCAGAGGATGGGGTGCTACAGAGGTGGGAGGGGCCATGCCTGGTCTCCCTTGGCTGAGCCCTCACCTTGTTTCTCCCTTTCCACCCCCACAGGTGTTCCTGAGGGGGTCCACGACCTGCCCCCAGGAGTGGCCCTACCCCTGGAGTCCAACCTGGTCTTCATGAATGGTGTCAGCTTCACCAAAGGCTGCTATGTTGGCCAGGAGCTGACAGCCCGCACCCACCACACAGGTGTCATCCGAAAGCGCCTCTTCCCAGTGCAGCTCTTGGGCCCCCTCCCTGAGGGTGGCATCACCCCTGGCACCACGGTGCTCACTGAATCTGGACAGGCTGTCGGCAAGTACAGGGCAGGCCAGGGGGATGTGGGGCTGGCCCTGCTGCACTCAGAGAAAATCAAGGGCCCGCTCCACATCAGCACCACAGAGAGCGGCCGGGTGGCCCTGACTGCATCTGTGCCAGACTGGTGGCCCACAGCCACCAAGTAGCCCAGGCGTCCCTGCACTCCCACAGGGTGCCTCTGTTCCCCTCTGCACACTTGCAGGCTGGCCCTGTGAAGACATGCCTCCTTGGAAGGTCTCGAGTGTTCGTGGGATTCCTGCAGCTGCAGGTGTGCCAGGCCTTTCCAGCCACCATGCTTCCAGCTGACACCTGCCTCTGCTGGTGGCTCTGTGCTGGGGGAGCCAGAAGCAAGCCTTGCGCCTGCCACAACTGAGCTGAGCCCCATCTGCCAGCACACCCAGACGAGGTTCCAAACCATGTTGCTCTGGAGGCCATTTGTCCATCAGCCAAGGACAGGAGTGAGAAGCTGTGCTTGCGGGGCCTTCCCCCGCCGCCTGCACCACTCAGCCTGCTTCAGGGCAGGCCTGGCACCGAGGCGGTGCAGCCAAAGGATGGCAAGGGGCAGGTGGCTCTGGGAATTGTCTTTCATGCGGGCTTGGGGCATGTCTCAGGTCAAGAATCATATGTGGCGGGTGTGGTGGTCGTGTCGGCGGATGGAGGCACCAGCTGCCCACAAGCACCACAAAAAGTTCTCCAATCGCACCTCTGCGCTCAGGGTGCTGGCCATAGGAGCCCTGGTGCCATTTCACAGGGGGCACTCCAGCTCCACAGCATCGGCCCCTTGGTGGCCTGGCAGCCACTCCTCCTCCCCGAGCCTATGTGCAGAGAGGGGCTTCTGCTTGGTTTACCACCGCTGTTTTCTGATGTGACCAGGCCCCCTTTAAACCGCTGATGTCCATCCTCCCACTGCAGTGTGATTGACATTATGGGTGACCCACTGGTGCCTCAGAGTGAATATTAAAGTTTGACTTACAAGCGGCTCATGTGGAATTCTAGTTTCATTTTGTGGAAGGTGCTGGGACTTGGTTTTGTGCAGATTAGATATGTCGAGAATGTCTCCCTCGAACAGCCAAGCACACCAGATAAAATAGTTTAGCAAAGTTCAAGGCCCAGTTGGACTGACAAGAAGATCAGAGGCCAGGGCTTTGGGGGCTCTGAGCTGTGGTCTGAGGAGGAGGGCCAAGTGGGGAAGGAGGCATCTTGGTGCCTGGCAGGGTGTCAAAACCCTGCTGAGAACCTGCAGCCAAATGTACGTTTGGAGTTGTTCCAGGAAGAGATGGGGAGCATGTGAGGGGAAGGGGGCCCACAGTGGGACTGGGGCATTGAAGGTGAGGCAGATGGTGAGGGAGATGGGGGAGGGCCCAACCAGCCCCCAAGGGCAAGGCTCATCCTGACGCCCGTCTCCTGGGTGGAGGAAATTAAGTCGTGTCAGCTTCTGGACAGGAAGGCATATAAATGAAGGACTCAGGAGCTCTTGTGCTAATGGCCAGGGCAGTCACCTCTCACAGCTCTGCCTCTGGCACCTTCTTTGCATCTGTTTTCTTTTACTGAAAATTTAGCCCGCTGGCTAGTCTTTACACTGATGCTGAGATCTTGGCTCAGGAGTCCAGTTCCCTCTGTGTCTGTGTGACCTGAGCCCAGAGGCCAGCCTTGCAGGCCAGGCTGTCCCTCTTGGGTAGACGTGCATCCACAGCCGGTATCTGGGCTAAAGACATGTGTGCTTCTCAGGGCTGCGGTGTTTGTAGCACATCAGAGCCCTGGGCAAGAGTCTGAGCCATGAGAAAATGGGAAAGGAGGCTGGCCCTGGGGTCTCTTCAGCAAGGGACATTCTTATAACCTCTTCAGGGTTCTCCAGGTAACAGGGACCTTAAAATATTTGGTTCAGATTCCACATTATAACTTAGTGCTTTTAGAAGGAGACTGTCACACATGGTCAAACCACACCAGCTTTCACAGAAACTTGCAGAAGGCTTGGCCCCTAGTGATTCTGGAGTGGCCTCCAAGTGCCAGTTGGGTCCAGTCTTCACATCTGCTTCCAGCTTCATGAACCCTGCTCCATGAAAATTGGTGCAGGTGCCCAGAAGGCTCTTAGCTAGTTTTTACATCTGCTTTAGTTTATTTTATAAAAAGTGTAGCTCAGCTGGTGTCGCTTAGTTGGTTGAATTTTATCCCATGCACCAGAAGGTCGCCGATTGGATTCCAGGTCAGGGCACATGCCCAGGTTGTGGGCTCGATCCCTAGTAGGAGGCAGCTGATCAATGTTTCTCATTGATATTTCTATCTCTCCCTCTCCCTTCCTCCCTCTGAAATCACTTTTAAAAAAAAAAAATTTAAAAGTGTACAAGTTCTGAAAAACAGGTGGTCATAGTAAAAAAAAACCCAAAATAGCCCTGCAAGGTAGTGTTTTTAGGAGCCTGTAAGTGCAGGTGTGAAACTTCCTATGGACACCCTCCTCCAGCTCAGGCCTTCCACAGAGAAGGTTCTAAGGAATGAATAAAGCTTTATTGCTAAAAACCCTGAGGAGCCCAGAAACACTCAACCCCCAAAGAAACAAGGTCAGCAGAAAACCCACACATTTTCAGATATTTATGTAACCAGACACACTATGAAAAATGTTTATTACTATATTTAAAGAAGTAAAATAAGGAATTTAATATTAGTAAGAGCAAGAGACTGAAAAAGAATCAAGGAGAATTTCTAGAAATAAAATATTTTAAAGATCCATGGATATACTTTTTGAAGAATTCGGAAACTGAAAAAATGACCCTCCAATGAAGAGCTGGTCCTAGAATGAGCACAGAAAGACAGGGAAATGAGGATGGGGTGAAGAGGGGAGGAGTGGGATATAACTGATCCAAGGTGGTGGGCGTTACACAGGAGAGGAAAAGACATGGGGCAGGGGTGGTGTTCACAGAAATAGTGGCTGAGAACTTTCCAGAATTGATGGAAGTCATTCTTTTTTTTTCAAATCCTCACCTGAGGATATGTTGAAAGAGAAGAGAGAGAACATAGATGTGTGAGAAAAACTAACCGGTTGCCTCCTGTTCATACCCCGACCAGGGATCAAACCCACAACTTAGGTATGACCTGACTGGGAATTGAACCTGCAACCTTTTGTTGTACAGGTGTTGCTTCAACCAACTGAGCCACCGGCCAGGGTGATGGAAGTCATTCTTAGACTCGGGAAGCCCAGTAGGTCCACAGCAGTATACAGTCAAGCTTTGGTGCTCTAATGTCTCCCATTTCGAACAGTTCAGTTCTCAACCAAGTTGTTCGTGGAAAAAATGTCTTGGTTGTCGAACAAAACTTCAGTTCTCAGCCCCACAATCTTTTCATGCTGATACTTCTGTGACCAGTCACATGTCTCTCAGGTGACAAACAAAGGAGAGAATGTGCGAGTATGAGTCAGTTTACCACTAAACCTTGCGTTGCTAACATCTCAGGAAATTGTGCTGTGAACATTTTCATGTTTGTTTATTTTTTGCTTTTGTTGCTGCTCATTGTTATTAAATATGTATAGCAAGTCACCATGGGTCCTAAGAAGGTTAGCGATAGCAGCAAAGTGAAAAGGAAAGTTGTGAGGACAAATTGATAGAGCTTAAAAAAGAAATAATTGCAAAGTATGATAGAGGTGTTTGCGTGTCTGATCTGACTACCGAGTATGGCATAGTAAGTGATTAGCACAATTTAAAAACACCTCTGAAACACCATTTAAAATGTAAACCAACAAATAGGTTAAAACAAGGAATCATTTGGGGATCTGGAATAGATTAATTCAATTTACATTATTTCTAGTGGGAAATAATGATTCAGTTTTTGAACAAATCCCTTCTCAAACAGCCTTGTGGAACAAATTAAATTTGAGAACTGAGGTTCCACTGTAAATCAAAAGTCCTACCTACTCACAGCTTATGAAAGTGCAGAGTTCCAAAGACAGGGAAACACTTAAATGTACTTAGAAAGAAAAATCTTTTAAAAAAAACCCTGGTTTATCAACAGAAGGAAAAAGAATATCCCCCAGGTACTGAGAAAAATAATTGTCAGCCCAGCAAAACTGCTATAAAAAAGAATGAACTCTTACTCTTTGGGAAAACATGGATGGACTAGCGGGTATTATGTTCAGTGAAATAAGAAAGACAAATTCCATATGATATCACTTATATGTGGAATCTAAACAAAATAAATGAACAAAACAAACAGACTCATAGAGAACAGACGATGGTTGACAGGAGAGGGGTGTTGGGAACTGGTTGAAAAAGGTGAAGGGATTAAGAAGTGTGAATTGGCTCAATGTATAGGGTGTCAGCCTGCAGACTGAAGGGTCCCAGGTTCCATTCCCGTCAAGGGCATGTACTTCAGTTGTAGGCTCCTCCCAGGCCCGGGCTCTGGTCAGGGCTCGTGCAGGAGGCTACCAATCGATGTGTTTTTCTCACATGGATATTTTTCTCTTTGTTTCCCTCTTTCTTCCACTCTCTCTAAAAATTAATGGAAAAATATCCTCGGGTGAGGATTAAAAATACACAACCCCCCATCCCACTCAAAACAACCCAAACAAACAAAAGGGGTTCTTCTTGTAGCATAAGAATATAATGTGAACAAAGAAGAAACCCTTTCATACGTTTGAAAAGTTAAGAGACTTGCTTCTAAATACCTCATGGATAAAAACAAATCAAAGCACCCCATAAATTATAAGCTACTTAGAAATGTAATGACAATGAAAATACAACAAAATTTGGTTGTGGATGTAAATTTATTAGGGGTAACTATAGCTTCAGTCATATTATTAAAAAAGACTGAAAACCAGCTTTGCCTCCAACTTAAGGAGTTCACAAAATAACAGAATAGATTCAAAGAAAGAAAAGGAAGGAAAATAATAAAGTAAAAAACAAAACAACAGAGGGGCAACAAAATCAAATGTTTTGAGAGTAACAGGGTGATGGGTGTGGTAAGGGGGCCCAGGGGCTGCAAGGGAGGCGGGCTGGGGCTCTGTGCTCTCCCACTGCCCGGCCTGCCTGGGGCCCGGTCAGCCTGCCAGATCGCTGCGTTCTCTCCATACTCCCCTTCCTAGCTGTGGATTTTTCAGAAGTGCTCATTTAAAAATGTTACCCCATTTTCTTCCAGGTTTGTCCATTGTTTCTCTGTGTAGCTGAGATAACACCGTGTGTAATAAACAGCTCACTGTTTCATGTCCTGTATTTCCCCCCACATATCATGATCGTGTTTCCCTCCGTCCTCACCATGAATGCTTTTGGTGATGTCCAGTTTCTGGATGTTGCTCCGTTTGCTCAGCGAGGCTACCGATGGACATTCGGTGGGGTTCCTTTGTTTTTTCCCCTCTTTTTAGCTCAATCATGCTTTCATCTGTCTTTCAGATAGGTCTCGTGGGATGATTTCCTCTGGACTTTGCTCATATTTCAGGTGGTGGTGAGCTGAAGGTGTGGGCGGGGTGCTTGCCCCCTGGCTGGTCACACTTGGCCAGCTGTGGTGTGTTCTTGACGTGGCACTGGTGCAAAGAGCATTTATAGATAGGTTTGAGAATAGTTATGCAGTGGGAAGGGTGAGACTGGGCAGGATGGAGACCCCATTTTCAGAGACTGGTACGGAGAGCTGAGTGGAGTCTGGGGTGGGTGGGCACCAGGCACGGGAGTGGAATATCCTGCTGGGGGAGCCCCTCCCTGTCTATGGTGCGTGTTTAGACCAGCGTTCTCCATGATTTTATTATGAAAACATGTCACAGAGTTTTGCAGTAAATACCCCGTGGATGATGCCGGATTCGTGATGAGCCACTGCTGCTGCGTGCGGCCCCCATCCTCTAGCCCCCCGGACCCTTCTTATTTTTGATGCATTTCCAACCAAGCTAGTGGAGACATCAGCTCCCTCACACACCTTCATCAACATCATTTGATTCTTTTTATCCCCTTGGAAGTAAAATTTCCATACAGTGAAATGCAGAAATCCTGCTATTTGATTCTGATAAGTGCATACTACTGTGTAATCCAGATCCCAGGAAGGTCTAGAACATTCCATCTGTGGCCAGGGCAGCTCGCTCCTGCCCCTCCCAGCCCGTTGCTGTGCCCCAACCACCACAGATGCGCTGACCCTGTTCTGAAGCTTCATGTGGGTGCAGTCCCAGGGCTGCGCCCTTGGCACGGCTGCCATCTCAGTACAGTTTGGAGCCTCCTGGCGCTGCGTGTTCCCACTGTGGTTCTTTATCGCAGAGCAGTGCTGTTGGGTGTGTGGATCCTAGTTAGCTGCTTCTCCTGTCAAGGGGCCCCTGGGATGTCCCCAGTTTGGGCTGTTAAGAGGAAAGCAGCTCTCAGCATACAAATGTGAGTCAACCTTGCAGGACAATCCAGGAGGCCCACTTCCAGTCAGCCCCCAGCTCCCCGGGCACACTGCCTCATCAGGACACACCTGGAGCCCTCCCTGCCTCCACCAGGCCACTGAATGTCTCTTCTTGTGTGTGACGGTGGCCGACTCTCCTGCTGCAGTGAGCTCTGAGCAAATAGCTGTTCTCATCTGTGGGCTTCATTTATTTCTACACTGGATATCGGCTTTCATCAAGTTCAGGTCAACGCCCAGGGGTGGATCTGTGACCACAGGTAGGAGGAAGCTGGGTGTGAGGAGCTGCCTGCATCCTCCCAGTTGACACCCACACCAACAGCATGGCCTTGCCAGCATCTGGTGCTGTCAGTCTTTCTTTTTTTCTTTTAAAATTTATTTATTTATTTTTATTTCAGAGAGGAAGGGAGAGGAGAGAGTTAGAAACATCACTGATGAGAAAGAATCATGGACCAGCTGCCTCCTGCATGCCCCCTACTGGGGATTGCGCCCTCAATCGGGCATGTGCCCTGACTGGAAATTGCACTGGTGACCTCTTGGTTCCTGGGTTGATGCTCAACCACTGAGCCATGGCTGGCTGGGTAGTGCTGTCAGTCTTTCTAATTTCCATGTGTCTAAATTTTGAACACCTTGAGCTGTGCATGGAGGAGAGTGGGGGTGGTCCAGTCCCCTCTGTGGTCTGGGTACCTGAACTACTCAAGGTCTGTATAGTCAGTTTCTTTTCAAATGAGGCTGATTCCACTTGATCACTTTATGGTTTGTAGGAAAAATTAATTATTTTTTTTTGCATTTTCTATATACTCTGATTCCCTTTCCTTGAATTTCCCACTTTCTCCCTTTACCTAGAGATAAACTAGTCCAGTGAATAGTAATCTATTTCATTTGAGTCTAGAAGCCTGTTGCTGGGTATTTTATATCTTTACCTCTATAAACAAGGACATCTAACAATATAACTTCAGTAGACATAAGGAAAAATATTAACTAAACTGAGCCTAGCCGGTGTGTCTCAGTGATTGAGCATCGACCTTTGAACCAGGAGTTAGGGTTCGAATCCTGGTCAGGGCACATGCCCAGGTTGCAGGCTCAATCCTCAGTATGGGGCGTGCAGGAGGCAGCCAATCAATGATTCTCTCTCACCATTGATGTTTCTATCTCTCTCTCCCTCTCTGAAATCAATAAAAATATATTTTAAAAAATTACCTTAACTGACAGTAACCCAGCCAGACATACTTCCAACACTTAAAACTGATCAGTAGTTTTTAAATTTTTTAAAGCAATGGACTTTTTCTTTAAAATATAAATGGAATCTCAGTATTAATGTTGCTTGCTCCTTCCCGCCTTTGTTTACCTCTAATATACACTGAGTGGCCAGATTATTATGACCACCTGACGTTTGTAGGCAAATTAGCTATAATTTCGTGCTGAAGTTGCTAGAGGGCCAGACCATTATAAATAGGGAAGCAGGTTGTTTACCATGACAGTAGAAGTGATTTTTTCTTCTGAAGATATGGGTAAACAATGCGATTTAACAGCTTTTAAACGTGGGGTATATTTGAACGTGAGTGGCCAGATTATTATGACCACC
>NW_005353326.1:1023057-1027831 GCF_000412655.1 Myotis brandtii
CCCTCCCTTCCTTCCTTCCTTCCTTCCTTCCTTCCTTCCTTCCTTCCTTCCTTCCTTCCTTCCTTCCTATTACTGGGAGCCTACAAACCATAGATGACACAAAGTATACAGTTGTCCCGCCTTATCCAAGACTCCCAGTTGATGTCTGAAATCTAAGAAAGTGAAACCTCAGACAAACGTGGACTGCTGTGGTGGGTGAATTAAAAAATACAGAATCTGCCCTAACCGGTTTGGCTCAGTGGATAGAGCGTCGGCCTGCGGACTGAAAGGTCCCAGGTTCGATTCCGGCCAAGGGCATGTACCTTGGTTGCGGGCACATCCCCAGTAGGAGGTGTGCAGGAGGCAGCTGATCGATGTTCCTCTCTCATTGATGTTTCTAACTCTCTATCCCTCTCCTTCCGCTCTGTGAAAAATCAATAAAATATATTAAAAAAAAATAAAAAAATACAAAATACAGAATCCATGAGTAATGAGACTCCACTGGGGTTTGTGAATATTTTCTTGAAGTCTATTGCTTGTTTTGTCATCCTTGTCATGAGGGCTTTTGCAGAGAAAAAGTTTAAGATTTTGACGAGGACCAAACTATCAGTCTTTCCTTTTATGGAAGTGCTTTAGGTATTAAGTCCAAGCACACTTTACCTCGCTCTAGGTTCTGAATCTTTTCTCCTATGTTTTTTTCTGTAAGTGTTATAGTTTATATTGTATTTTTAAGCCCATGATTTGAGTTAATTTTCATATAAGGTGTGAAGTTTAGACCCAGGTTCATTTTTTTGTGTGGACGTCCAGTTGCTCCAGCACCGTTTGTGGAAAAGGCTCCTTTCTCCACTGAAGTGCTTTTGCACGTCTGTCAAAGATCAGTTGTGATGTCTGTGTGGGCCTGTTTGTGGCTTCTCTATTACCTTCCATTTGTCTTTCTGTGTGTGTCCCTCTGTGATACCACACTGTCTTGATTTCTGTAGGTGTAGAGCAGCCTTAATTTCTGGTAGGGTGATTCTTCCACTTTCTTCTTTTTCAAGACTGTTTAGCTGTTCCAGGGCCGACTCCTTTCCATATAAATTTTAGAAGAAGCTTGTCTGTGTGAAAAAGAACCCTTGCTGTTTTTTTCCTCTTCCTTTGTTGACACCGAGAAGAATATACCTGCCAAAAAGGACTCCTCATGGTTGACTGGGTTCAAATTCATAACCAGAGCCTAGCAGCCATTGTTTACAGAGGTCTCTCACACAGGCTGAATTTCAGGGAAAAGCCACAGATTCAGCTACCAAACCTCCTGCACTGCGCCTGCTGGCTGAGTTGACCCTTATAAGAGAGCTCCTAGGATTGCAATTCGACCAACAGGACTGAAGCTTTCCCTGTCCAATTGGAGCTGCACAGCTATCTCCTTATTTGCATATTCACTGATTAATCAGAGTGGCTCCATTCTGACCAGTCAGGACAATGCTATTTGGACCAATCAAACTGTGGGGATTTGGAGTCCTAATTTGCATAGAAATTGACCGATCAGGTATCAGGAGCAGGTACTCTTGTCTATATAAGTCAGCCTCCTCCTAGTGGATTGCACTTTCATTTTTTGAGGAAGGCTGTGTATTCCAGGCATGGAGCTGCAACATCCAGAGTTGTACATAGGGTCTACCTTGTCCAGGCTCACAGCTGTGTCATATTGAGCTGTTCCAGATTCCAGCTCTGTGCCCACTTGAGGGCAGGGTGGGGAGGGGCTCAATCTCTTCTGCACTCAGGCTGCCAGCTGACACCCCACCATCTATGCCAGCCCTGCTTTGTGCCCCCACCTAGGCCAGTCCTGTTTCCCCAATCCAAGGTGAGGGAGTGCAGGAAGCCATCCATTGTCAATACTATCATGAGAGTACATCAAGGAACTCGGAAGGCCGATAGATCTTGGACAATTAGCAGGGCTAATACCATGCACCAATTGTTCTGTTGAGATAGTGGTGGCTCGAAGCAATTTCCTGACCTGATAGCCTCAAAGTAAATCTTTACTGATCTTTACTGACCTTTGAGACTGTCTGTCTGCTACCTGTTTGCTGCCGTGCTTTGAGGGCAAGATGTGTATCTGAAAGTGAATAAAAAGCAGACCAGCCAGAAGTCAGTGTACCTCTCCAAGAGAGAGGTCTCCACCTGGCCCCCCATGCCTTCTAAATTCATATTTCTTGTACAGCATTTTCATTTGTGCACGGCCCCTTCTTCAGATTCTGAACCCTAGCCGTAAAAGGTTGCGGCATTCTGATGCCTCGAACAGGACCTGGAGAAGAAGATTCGCCTGAGCGGATAACGAAGTGAAAAAGGAAAAGTGGAAATTCACTGGAAAGGTGGGAAAGTTCACCGCGCACAAAGCCTATGGCAGCTTCGGAGTCATGACTGTAAGTGGGTGGGGACTTTTATTCAGCCAGGTTATAATGGGGAAGAATTTGAGTAAAAGGCAAAAACATCATTGTAAATTTTTAGCTTGCATGCTCAAGGATAAAGGAATTAAGGTGTCAAAAGGTACTCTCTTAAGTCAGGCTCAAGGAAGACGAGTGCCCTTGTCATCTTTAACTATGTGGGCTCTTTTTTTTTATATTAAATCTTTATTGTTCAGATTACATTTGTTCCTCTTTTTTCCCCCCCCATAACTCCCCTCCTCCCAGTTCCCGCCCCACCCTCCGCCCTCACTCCCCACCCACTGTCCTCATCCATAGGTGCACGATTTTTGTCCAGTCTCTTCCCGCATCTCCCACTCCCCTTTCCCCCCCAAGAATAGTCAGTCCATTCCCTTTCTATGTCCCTGATTCATTATAATCACCAGTTCATTCTGTACATCAGATTATTTATTCACTTGATTCTTAGATTCACTTGTTGATAGATGCATGTTTGTTGTTCACAATTTGTATCTTTACCTTTTTCTTCTTCCTCCTCTTAAAGGATACCTTTCAGCATTTCATATAATACTGGTTTGGTGGTGATGAACTCCTTTAGCTTTTCCTTATCTGTGAAGCTCTTTATCTGACCTTCAATTCTGAATGATAGCTTTGCTGGATAAAGTAATCTTGGTTGTAGGTTCTTGGCATTCATCACTTTGAATATTTCTTGCCATTCCCTTCTGGCCTGCAAAGTTTCTGTTGAGAAATCAGCTGACAGTCGTATGGGTATTCCCTTGTAGGTAATTGAGTCTCTTTCTCTTGCTGCTTTTAAGATTCTCTCTTTGTCTTTTGCTCTTGGCATTTTAATTATGATGTGTCTTGGTGTGGTCCTCTTTGGATTCCTTTTGTTTGGGGTTCTCTGCGCTTCTTGGACCTGTAAGTCCATTTCTTTCACCAGGTGGGGGAAGTTTTCTGCCATTATTTCTTCAAATAGGTTTTCAATATCTTGCTGTCTCTCATCTTCTGGCACCCCTATTATTCTGATGTTGGTACGCTTGAAGCTGTCCCAGAGGCTCCTTACACTATCTTCGTATTTTCGGATTCTTTTTTCATTTTGCTTTTCCGGTTGGGTGTTTTTTGCTTCTTCGCATTTCAAATCTTTGACTTGATTCTTGCGCTCCTCTGGTCTGCTATTGGGTGTCTGTATAATATTCTTTATTTCAGTCCGTGTATGCTTAATTTCTAGTTGGTTCTTTATCATAGCATCGAGGGTCTCATTAGTTTTCGTGACTCTCTCCTCAAGTTTATTGACAGCTTCTAGCACATTTTTGCAAGCCCTCAAAATTGCGATTTTTAGCTCTATATCCTCCATTTCTGTCATGTTTTTTTGTCTCCGCATTTTTTATGCTTTCTTGGTGCACCCCCTAGTGGTCTTTGTGCGCAGTCTTGTTCTAGTTGAGCCTTGATTGTTGTAGTTAATACTAGAGGGATTTGACCACCAGGCCGACTGGCTGTGTGAATCAGCTGTGTCTGCCGCGGAAAACTTCTGTCCTCTGGGGAGGTGCTAATCTAGCCTTTGCCTGAGGCGATCTGGCAAATGGCTCTGCGCAGGGCTTGGGCGGGGCGGGCTCAACAGGGCGGGCGGAGGGAGCGGTTATGGCCCCTCTCAGTCCCGTTCCCAGAGGCTCTGCTTCTCAGAACCCCAGGAACCGCTGCAAACCTCGGAGGGAAAGCTGCCTTCCAACTGATGCCAGACACTCCCGCTTCTCCCGTTTGAGTCCGAGTCCCCAGCGATTCGCCCGTATCTGGAGCTCAGAGTCTGAGACTCCCCCCTGACCGAAAACGACAACCGCGCTCTCAGCCACCAGCCCGCTTTGCGCGCGCACCTCCGCACCTGAGTATTTTCCACACTGCGCCTCCTCTGAGCCTCGGTGTGCTGTTATTTTTCCTTCTAGTTGAAGAGTCTCTCCTCAGCCAGCCTTCCTGTGGTTCTGGGTGATGTCCGTTCCGTCTTTTAGTTGTATTTTTGAAGTGGTTGTTTGCGGCAGCAGTCTCCGGTGTTTACCTATGCCGCCATCTTGCTCCTCCTCACTATGTGGGCTCTTGTTCGAACTGCATTATGCCCACTTTGTACTGGGGATCAAAATTCTGTAACACCTAAGGCCCCGGACCCTCTGCCTCTGGTGTGGGAGGCTCCCCAGCTGGAGACAAGGGGCTAACAGTCCTTTCACAAAGGGCTCTAATGCTCCGTCTGAAAATCACCACCTGACGCCTCGGGACAGGCAGATTTTAGCTAAAACAACTTTATTTTCATTTTCATTTTTTTAAATTAAATCTTTATTGTTCAGATTATTACATTGGTTCCTCTTTTTCCCCCCCATAACTCCCCTCCACCCAGTTCCCACCCCACCCTCCGCCCTCAC
>NW_005353326.1:1029511-1043229 GCF_000412655.1 Myotis brandtii
CCGAGAGTGCCTCCGAGAGAAAGCTGCCCTCGAGTTCCGACTGATGCCAGACAGTCCCGTTTCTCCCGTGTGAGCCTGGGTCCCCAAAGACTCGCCCAAAACTGAAACTCAGAGCCTGAGACTCCCTCCCGATTGAAGAAGACAATCGTGTCCTCAGCCGCCAGCCCTCTCCGCATGCACCTCTGCACCTTTGTATTTACTTCAGCACCGCACCTCCTCTGAGTCTCGGTATGCTTTTCTCTTTCCTTCTAGTTGTAGAAATTCCACTCAGCCAGCCTTCCTGTGGTTCTGGATGATGTCCGTTATGTCTTTTAGTTGTATTTTTGAAGTGGTTGTGCGAGGCAGCAATCTCCGGTGTTTACCTATGCCGCCATCTTGGTTTTCCAGATAGTACATTGTTGAAGTAAGAAATGTCCAAAGCTGTACAGAATTTTTATGTGTTTACTTGAGTCAAACTGATGACAATTGGCTGGAAGCAAAATGTCAACAGATTGAGAAAATGCCCTGAGAATGGCAGTTTTGCAGTTTATTTTATATATATATATAAACCTAATATGCAAATTGTCCCCTTGGGAGTTCAACCAGGAGACCAGGAGTTCGCTTGCTCGCTATGACGTGTGCTGACCACCAGGGGGCGGTGCAGAGCGAAGGGAGTCCCTGGCCGGCAGCTAGAAGGAAGGCCCTGATTGGCCCTGGTCGCTGGCCAGGCCTAGGGACCCTACCTGTGCACAAATTTTGTGCACTGGGCATCTAGTATTAGAATAAAAGGAGAAAATGTAAGGAGGGTTACATAAAATTCATTGGTGGTAGACTAGGGAGATGGGAGAAAGCATAGTGGAGGGGGGGATTTTTGGGATTGAATAAAAAGCAAAATGGAGAGACCCATACTTCTTTCACAGTGATGCATATAGGACAGTTAACATTTATAGTACATAGAGATGGCATGTGGGCAACAAGATAATAAGGTGGTCTCATGCTATGGTTCCAGTGGTTGGAAAAGATTCCTCAGACATTTCAAAGGTTTGCTATCTTAGATGCAAAAAGACAATAGATAGGGTTACTTAAGTAAGGATTGATCTTTGTCAAGGAAGCTACAGGCCTAGGATGTGACTACTGGCCATGACCAGCTTTTAGTTAGGAATTTTTATGTTTAGACCGTCCTGTGCGGTCTCTGAGTTTGGAAGGCTCACCACATGAACCTCCCCTGAACATTCAGGTTTAGTATGCGGTCTTGTTTTTGTCCACAACATTCACATTTTCATGCAAACTTCACCACCAGCCATCTCCAGAACTTCACTATCTTCCCAAACTGAAACTCTGTCCCCATTAAACACGAATTTCCTGACACCTGCCCTTCTATGTCTATTTCTAGGAATTTACAACTCTAGGGACCTTGTTCCTTTAAGTGGAATCCTGCAGTGTTTGTTCTTTGGTGTCTGGCTTATTTTACTCAATATAACGTTCTCAAGGTCATCCATGTTGTAGTGTGTGTCAGAATTTCCTTCCTTTAGAATAAAGGTTAAAGGACAGAAGTATTAAAATGGTTATAGCATGATAATTTGTTATTGGATGCACAATATAAAGAGATGTAAATTGTGATATCAAAAACCAAAAAATTTGCTGGGGGAGCAAATGGAAGAGATTTTGTATGTGAATAAAGTCAAGTTGTTATCAGCTTAAAATAGACTTTTATCTATGAGATGTTATTTGTAAGCCTCAGTAACTACAAAGCAAAAACCTACTGTGAAAACCTATAGTATATTCACAAAAGATAAAGAAGGGAATACAGCATACACTATGTCCTCATTTCACAACAGAAGAGGGAAAAAGAGGAAAGGAACTACAAAACAGCCACACACAAAAAAAATAGGATGGCATCAGCAAATTCCTATAATCCTGAATGGATTATAAAAGCAAGACCCAACTATATGCTGCCTACAAGACACTCACTTCAGCTTTGAGGACACAGACAGACTAAAAGTATAGGGATGGAAAAAGAATATCCCATGCAAATGGAAATCAATAGAGAGCAGGGGTAGCTATACTTGTATCAGGCAAAATAGATTTTAAACAAACAAACAAACAAACAAACAAAACAAAACCACCAAACTGTACCAAGAGATTAAGATCATTATATAATGACTAGAGGCCCAGTGCATGAATTCGTGCACCAGTGGGGTCCCTCAGCCTGGCCTGTGGGATCGGGCTGAAACTGGCTCTCCAACATCCCTCAAGGGGTCCACGGGAGAGCTCCAGGGCATGTCTGGCCCATCTTGCTCAGTCCCGATCAACTGGACCCCAGCAGCAAGCTAACCTACCTGTTGGAGCGTCTGCCCCCCTGGTGGTCAGTGCACATCATAGTGAGCAGTGGAGTGTCCTTAGCATATCATTAGCATATTATGCTTTGATTGGTTGAATGGCCTACTGGTCGACTGGACACTTAGTAGTATATTATTTTATTATATAGGACAAGGGAGCCAGTTTATTAAAAGGCTATAACAGCCCAGCTGTGGTGGCTCAGTGGTTGAGTGTCATCATATGAACCAGGAGATCATGGTTTGATTCCTGGCACATGCCTGGGTTGTGGGCTAAATCCCCAGTGGGGAGTGTGCAGGAGGCAGCTGATCAATGATTCTCTCTCATTGATGTTTCTATCTCTCTCTCCCTCCCCCTTCCTCTCCAAAACAAAAAAAAGGCTATAGCAATTGTAAATACATACATATGCACCCAACAACAGAAATCCTATATATATTGAGCAAATACTAACAGACCTGAAGGGAAAAACAGACAACATACAATAATAGTGGGTGACTGAACACCCTACTGTTAGCACTGGGGAGATCATCCAGACAGAAACCCAATGGGGAAATGCTGCACTTAAACTATATTGTAGACCAAATGAACCTAACAGACACGTACAGAATATTTCACTTTCTTTTAATGATGTATTTTTAGAACAGGAGTTTTAAATTTCAACATAGTTAACTTTAAGATTTTTTAAAGGGTGTTTGCTTGCTTAAAAAATCCTCCCCTTCCTGAGTTCACAGAGCTCTTGTCCTGTACTAACTTCTAAAACTTCTGTGGTTGAACTTTTGGTAAGTTTTATTCTACTTGGGACTGATGTTGAAGTATGGTGTGAGGTAGGGGTTAATGCTAATGTTTTCCTGTTTATATAACACTAGAGGCCCAGTGCACGAATTTGTGAATGGGTGGGGTCCCTTGGCCTGGCTGGTGATCGGGGCCGATTGGTGCCACAGGAGGTTGGCTGGCAGGGGGAGGGACTGCAGGAGGTTGGCTGCCCTGAGCAGGGCCATAGGGCCAGCCGGCCGGGGGTGAGGGGGTGGGAGTTGGAGTGGACCGCAGCCGGCTATTGTAAATAAGGCTATAATGAACATTACGGTGCAGATATTTTTTTAAATTAGTGTTTTTGTTTCCTTTGGGTAAATAACTAGAAGTGGGATTGCTGGCTTATAGGGTAGTTCTATTTTTAATTTTTTGAGGGCTCTTCATATTGTTTTTCATACTGGCTGCACCAATTTACATTCCTACCAGCAGTGCACGAAGGGTCCCTTTTCTTCATGTCCTTGCCAGCATGTGTTATGTCTTGTTTGTTTTGTTTCTTAATCCTTACCAGAGGATACTTTTTGCATTGCTTTTCAGAGAGAGTGAAAGGGGGGGGGGGGTTTATTGATGAGAGAGAGAGAGAGAGAGAGAGAGAGAGAGAGAGGAGAGAAATATTGATGTGAGAGAGACACATTAACTGGTGGCCTCCTGCATGTGCCCTGCCTCGGGGCGGAGAGTGAACCACAACCCAGGTATGTGCCCTTGACCAGGAATTGAACCCATGACCACTCGTGCCCAAGCCAATGATCTAGTCACTGAAACACACAGGCCAGGACTAACTTGTCTCTTTTATGATAGTCATTCTAATAGGCATGAGGTGGTTATCTTATGGTTTTGATTTGCATAGCCCTGATGATTAGTGATGTCGAGCACCTTTTCAGGTACCTGTTGGCTATTTGTATATATTCTTTGGGAAACAGACTCATGGCTACAGAGAATAGACTGAAGGTTGCCAGATGGGGTTGGGGGCTGAGTGAACAAGGTGAAGGGATTAGGATGTACAAATGGGTAGTTACAAAATAGTCAAGAAAATGTAAAGTACAGTATAGAGAATGTAGTCAATAATATTTTAATAACTATGTTGGTACCAGGGGGTACTAATTGGGGGAATAATCACTATGTTGTACATCTGAAACAAATATAATATTGTATGCCAACTGTAATTGAAAAAAAAATGTCTTCAGGTCCTTTGCCTATTTTAAATGTTTGTTTTTTAAGGTTGAATTGTAAGAGTTCTTTATAAATTTTGGATATTAACCCCCTTATCAGATGTATCATTGGGGAATATCTTCTCCCATTCAGTAGGTTGTTTTTTAATTTTGTTGATGGTTTCCTTTGCTGAGCAAAAACATTTTAGTTTGATGTAATCTCATTTGTTTATCTTTTTCTTTTTTTCCCCTTGTTCAAGTATTGAAAAAGTATTACCAAGAGCGAGGTCAGAGAGTTTACTGCCTATGTTTTCTCCAAGAGTTTTATGGTTTCAGGTCTTACATTCAAGTTTAATCCATTTTGAGATTATTTTTATACATGATGTAAGAAGGTGGTCTAGTTTCATGCTTTTGCATGTATCTGTCTAGTGTTCCCAGTACTACTTGTTGAAGAACCTATTCTTTCCCCGTTGTGTGTTCTACGTCCTTCAAAAGAGAAAAGTTGACTGCAGTTGAGCGTTTATTTCCAGGCTCTTGATTCTGTTCCATGATCTGTTTTTATGCCAGTTGTACACTGTTTTGATGACTGTAGGCTTGTGGTGTAGTTTGAATCCCGTTATCTTTTCAATCTGGGCAGCCTTCAATTCCTGATATAGACTCTGTGGACTCTTTGTGCCATCTGCCTTTTCTCTTAGTCAGTCTGGACAAGGGCTTGTCAGGGAAGTGACATGTGGTTTTATTTATCCTCTCTGGTGTTTGTTGACTCTTTGTTTCATTAACTTCTGTTCTTTCATTCCTTACGTGTTCTTTGTGTTGGTTCCATATTTCTCTGACTTCTGGAATTGAAAGGGTAGTGTTTATTTTGGCCTTTCCTCTCAGTGGCTGATGTTTTCTCTCTCAGTTGGATCCATGGATTTGACAGACATGTTTTTGTTACATTTTAGTTCTAAGTATTTTTAAATTCCAATTGCAATTTTTTTCTCTTTGGTCCTTAGTTATTCAGAAGTTATGTCTAAATGGAGCTTGTTCTTGTTTTTGATAAGTTTTAACACTGTCAAAGACATGAAGTTTGTTATGCTGTTCCTTTTAAGTTTATGGCTCTTGGTGAATGACCTTTTCAAATGACCTCTGAACTTTTTCCCAGAAAGCCACTTTTTTTTTTTTTTTTTTACTGGTTATATAGCTGCATCAACTTTCTTTTGGTTAATATTGCCATCTCTGTATTTTCCTGTTCTCTTTCTTTGAACTTTTTTATGTGCTTGTTTTAGGTGTGTTTCATAAAAAAGCATTATTTAGATATATGTTTTTAAAATCCCTGAAATCTTTTTTGTTTAGCTGGACTACATGTATGTGTATGTATACACAAACATATGCACATAACCCCGAGTGTATTTCTACCACTTGCATCAACAGCTGTTAGCTTATGAACCATGAGTCTGAAACTGGGAAAATGATCCACAGGTCTGGCTGTCCATTGCCAAAAATGCCAAACTCATTTGACTGGTTCTGGTTGAGAAGGAAAGAGGTTTATTCAGGTGTTGACAACTTGAGAAGAGGGCAGGCTCATGCCTTCAAAACCATCTTAACATCTCTGTGCAGACAGGGGTTTTTATACGGAGGGAGAGGGAAAGCAGAAAAAAGAGATCAGGAGGAGGGGCTGTGGATGCACAGGCAGTGTCCTTGCTGGTTCCTATATGGATCTTTAATGTCAGTATACTGGCATGGGTCGGTGCTTGCCAAATTTTTGCAGTTGGGCGATCTGCATCAACCAAAGTCATGGTCAAGGCTGTTTCTTGTACAAGCATGAACTGGAACTGTGGATGCCTGCAATATGCTCATAAGAAACTGTCAGTATATGAGTTCCTTTGTCAGTTTGTTACTACATTTTATTGTAATTCCTTTTCATGGTTAGTCCAGAGTAGTATAAAATTTTTATTCCCTGTTACAAGTCTTGAAGTCCATGGTTCAAAGCCATTGCTTGCTTTCTTTCTTTCTTTCTTTCTTTCTTTTTTTTAAAGCAGACAGTTCAAATATATGTTCTGTGGAAGTCAGGGATTCCTTTGGGAGGTTTTTGGTCTCACAATTACTTCAACTCCTAAAAACTTTTGTGGACCTCATAAAGCTTTAGTTCATGTGCAATTAATCTATCAATATCAAAGCCAAGGAAAAATTTCAATGTTTATCAATTTATTTAAAATAAGCCCATTAGCCGTGGCTGGTTTGGCTCAGTGGATAGAGTGTCGGCCTGCGGACTGAAAGGTCCTGGGTTCGATTCCGGTCAAGGGTATGTACCTTGGTTGTGGGCACATCCCCAGTGGGAAGTGTGCAGGAGGCGGCTGATCGATGTTTCTCTCTCATCAATGTTTCTAACTCTCTATCTCTCTCCCTTCCTCTCTGTAAAAAACCAATAAAATATATTAAAAAAAATAAGCCCATTATATATTAATATAATTAACATATTTTTAATGAAAAAAATAACTATTTTTCAAAACCAACAAAAAAAATGTAAGGAGGAGAGTAGTGATTGTTACAGTGTGCAAATCTCTAATACCCAGCTTCACACCAGACAGCCAGTTCTCTGCTCTGGACTTCTGCAGCCTTGGGACAACGCTACATTTGTGAGAATGAGAGTGAGAGAGGTAAACATCTCAGCACCACCATAGAAATTGCCTGGCTTTGTCTGCCTCCCATGGCCCCATGTGACCTTCCCATGGCCCCCACCCTGGTCCTGCCCAGGCCTGGCCTCCTGAATAGTGCACTATGGGGCTTTTGCTATATTGTCACAGAGTTTCTTTGCCATTGTGAGCCAATCTACATGCTGTCTTCAACTGCTCTGAGTTGGGATATGAAATACCAATTTGGCTGTGTCTGGGTCTTCTCCAAGCTCTGGTCCTCTTAGTACCCTGCCTGGCTGAATTATACAGGTTTTTGCACACATGTTCACCTCTTCAGGTCCCTATCTACTGTGTCCAGCCCCCTCTTCCCAGGTCTGTATTACCTGGAAGATCTCCCTTGTGGAGACCCATGTTAAGGTCTAGCCCATTGGCTTGGCTTTCCTCTTAAAAATTTTTATCTTCCTATTTTTTAACTGAAAATGGGATGTATGTCCATTGAGTACAACTTAGTGGCATAGAAGCACATAGGGTGAAAGGACTGTGTCCTCTTTCCCACCGTCCATCTCCATCTGTGCACCTACAGATATATACATACTAGGGGCCCAGTGCACGAATTCATGCACCTTGAAAAGAACTGTGGGCTGTGAGGCTCTGGTGGGCACAGGGACGGGTCTCAGCCCATCCTCCGCATCCCCGCCTGGCCCCTCCCACCACGGTCTCTGGTCCCCTGGCTGCTGGCAGCCCTGCTCCTGCTGCTGCTGCTCCCACGTGCTGATGATGCTGGCCCCGCTTGCATCTGCTGATGGCGCAGAGCGATGTGGGCCAGTGCCGGCAGTGGGTGCGAGAGGCGACTGCCGGCCCTGATTGCCCCTCAGGAGCAGGGGGAGGTGAAGAAGCCCTGAGGGGCGATTTTATGGCCAGCAGCCACCACTCGCACCCAATGACGGTGCCAAGTGATTGGGGTTGGCACCGGCAACAGGTGCGAGTGACCGGTGGAACCACAGTGCATGGGAGCAAACAATTTTCACTAACCTCCAGAGGCTCGCTCCGATGATAGCGCCCAGCGCCCAGCCTTGGTCTGGCGCCCCCACTCACCTGCTCCACCATCCCACCGTGGCTGATGCCTGCCATGTTCTGTGCTCTGCCGCCTGCTGCTGACGTCCGCCATGTTCCGCGCGTGCTCCCTGGTGGTCAGCGCACGTCATAGCGACCGGTTGTTCGCTTGTTTGGTTGTTCCACGGTTCGGTCTATTTGCATATTAGGGATATATATATCCTTGTGTCCATGTACATGCCATTTTGTGCTGCTCTTTTCCAAGCTAAATCAGATTGTGCCCTTGGTGTCCTGTAATTCACATCTCCACACTGGGTACTGGTGTTGGCTGATCTTATGTGTCACCTTTACTGGGCCATGGGAGCCCAGACATTTGGTCCTGCATGAATCTGGTGTGTCTATGAAGGTGTTTCTGGGTGGAGTTAGCATTGACTCGGTGCACTGTGTGAAGCACAGGGCCCTCCCGAGGGTGGGTGGCCTTGTCAAATGGGGAGGAAGAGAGAACTGCTCCTGCTGATTACTGGGAAATTGGTCCATTCCTTCGACTTGAACTGGAATGTTGGCCCTCCTGAGTCTCCAGTTTGCTGAGCAGATGTATATATTTGTGCCTCCTGTTGGTTCTGTTTCTCTAGAGAATCCTAGTACTGCTGTCTTCCCATGTCAGTGGTGAGGACCTGCTGCATTCCTTCTGGGATTGTGCCCTGCCCTCAGCAGGTGTGCCCTGCAATTTATTTGATTCTCTCACTGGTGACTGAGTTTGTTGACAGTTTTTTGCCTCCATCTGCCACTTGAACATCCTTGTATCTATTGTTATGCACATGTGTAAGAATTCCTGCTGGTCATATGTGGGGTAGGGTCAATGGGGTAGGGTCTGTTCCAAGGTTTGTTTTTGGTGTTGTTTGTTGGGCAGCCATTATGAATTTTAATGTAGTCACATTAATTTTTTTCTTTTTTAGGTTGGCTGCTGTTTTGTGTCTTGTTTAAGAAATCCTAGCCCTGCTGGCATGGCTCAGTGGTTGAGTGTTGACCTATGAATCAGGAGGTTAAGGTTCAATTCCCAGTCAGGGCACATGCCTGGGTTGCAGGCTCGATCCCCAGTGTGGGGTGTGCAGGAGGCAGCTGATCAATGATTCTCTCTCATCATTGATGTTTCTATCTCTCTCTCCCTCTACCTTCTTTTCTCTTTTTTAAAATATATTTTATTAATTTTTTTACAGAGAGGAAGGGAGAGGGATAGAGAGTTAGAAACATCGATCAGCTGCCTCCTGCACAACCCCCACTGGGGCTGTGCCTGCAACCAAGGTACATGCCCTTAACCGGAATCGAACCTGGGACCCTTCAGTCCGCAGGCCAATGCTCTATCCACTGAGCCAAACCGGTTATTTAACAAAAAAGAAGTCCTGGATATTAATTAAGCTTACCATGTTGATTATATTGCAATATATACATATATTGAATAATTATGTTGTATACCTAAAACTAATATAGTGTTATGTATCATTTACGTATCAGTAAAAAAATCCTTGCATAAAAATATTTTTTTTCTAAAAGTTGTTTAGATTTTTTAGTTAGGCTTTTAATACATCTCAGCTTGACTTTTTTTATTGAATAAGATTCACATTACATAAATTAATAATTTAAAAATGCATTTAACACTGTTACTAGGGAACCCCCAGGTGGGCTTGGGCTGCCTGTCACAATGTCCAATAACGAAGGCAGGGTTGAATCATATAAGGCATTTATTGAGAAGGCCAGTCAACCAAGAAGACAGGAAGCTTACAAGCATCCAAAACCTGTCTTGATAGTAAGGTGCAGGGGGCAGGATTATATAGGAAAAATGGGCTGGGGTGAGGTTGGGGACAGAATGCAATTGCATGCAGTCCTGGACGTCAGCAGATGTCAACCATTGCTCTTGGTTGTCAGGCAATGAGATGACGGCTTGGCTCCTGGTGGGGTCCATCTGGTCATGCTTAGCAGTTCTGCTTGCCTGTTGGGTACAGTATACATTGTCCGCAGTTGAATCACCTCCTCCATCACGTTGTTCAGGATCAAAGGGAGTACGCAGGTGCACTGGCCTGAGAAATGAAACTTAGAAAAGAAAAAAAAGCTTAACCCTCTGTTCCCACATGTATATGTATTTCAGAATTTCAAACTAATATGATTATCTTTCAGATTAACTCAGGTGCTCTATCTATTAGATTATAAGTCCTCCCTCTGATTAGGCAGATTAGTTGATATCTATCAACCTTATACTATACTAAATTTTATTTTTAAACCCACCATATTGCTGTAGTGCCACTGACTTTGCCCCTGCTATGTGGCAATTACCTCTTTTAAGTCTGATGACTTGACATGCACTAGAAAAGAGGGGCATGCATTGAATACAGCAACAAGATGTTAAATTAAAACAATAAGTGAAAACATGAGGAAAGCGTCCTTTAAACCAACCAGCGAGGTAAAGGATCCTCCCCTTTAGGTGACTTGGGAGAGTGTTTCCTTCACTGCTTGTAGTTTATGTTCTATAAGTTCTGAATTGTCAGTTAAGTTAAAGCAGAACATACCTTTGAAGTCCTCATATCCATGATTATGTCTTAATAATAAATAATCTATGGCAGCACGGTTTCCTAGAACTGCCTCCCTGACCTGGTTTAGCTTTTGATTTATTCCCTGTATAGCCCTGGAAGTGGCAATCAGGGCTATTACCATGCTACAAGCCAGCCGGATCACTTCTACATTAAGGGAGCCTACTATCTATAATAATCTATAATAATAAAAGCATAATATGCTAATTAGACCAGATGTCCTTCCGGACGAAGCTGGGGCTATGAGGGAAGCCCAGGTCCCTGGTGCCAGAGGGAAGCCAGTGCCGGCAGCTGGGGGAAGGAAGGCCTACTCTTGCACAAATTTCGTGCATTGGGCCTCTAGTTACTAGCATATAAAAATGGTTAAAGCAACATGTTCATCAGGGCTCCACAGGTGATCATTGTTGCAGTCGGCCTGAGAAGATCTCCTTTGGTTTGGACCCTGTGCTGTTTCTGAGACATAACGACAGTCATTCGTCCTAAGGAACAGGGCTGTTAGCAGGGATATATGAATAATTAGTTGCCCCACATATCTTAGAAATCAGCCAGCCAGCAGCTTAGTATGTCCGTTACTATAAGGTAGGGTGAATTTATCAGAACAATTCATATTGTAGTTGTTACTAAAGACAATATCTAGAACACCTGGTACAAGTCAGACATTCACCACAGGTAGCTACTGCAGTAACCTTTAGAGAAAACATCCCTGCATCCTTTTGCCAAACAGTGGGTCCCATGTATAAAGGTCCCAGTATGTGACTTCCCAAAATGAATGGAATAATTCTATATATTAGCAATAGGTGTCCCAACTCCTACTCAGCAAAATATAAAGGTCCATTCTGCATAGGTTCCTCTGTTGCCAGCTTCAGAGCAGTTGGAGTGGTAAGAAGCATGTTTCAGGGTCCAGTCCACTTCTCCTCCAGTTGGCCCATTATCCTTGCTCTGCTCATGTCTGTCTAACTGCCTACCACATCCCCTCAAGGATCTTGGCTCTGAATTCTTTCAGGGAAAGGGACACAGAGTCACTTCTGTAGCTGCTTCAGCTGAGAAGGGTTGAAGATTTCTTTTAGACCCAAGAGATCCTTGCTCTCTGTCAGAGGGATGATGAGACCTGGGCACGGAAGGAGGTGGCAATGGTGTCTAGAGGTGATATTCCCAGGGCTTGTAACCTGGTGGAGACAAACTGTATTATAAATTTTAGTATTATTGGGGTAAAAGCACCAATTCATAGGTGCTAATATTCATATCTGTGTGTTATAGAGTCTACTGAAACACAAAATTTCCCCCTAAAATCACCCTCATTTTTTTTAAGGAGCTAAATTAAGACCGATTCACTTACTGTATTAAGCCTAGGTTTAATTTGGCCTGATTGTTTGCATGAACACAACAGGAATAACAGTTGATCACATAGGCTATTTTTTAAAAAATATGCTTTGCTGGAATCTCATGATCAAGTTTTAACTAGCTCCTCAGGGCAAAGAAGCTGAGCCCCCTAGCTGCTATCAGGTTTGCCTGCAGTATCTGTGAGTGAATTCCTCAAATTGAGGTCTCCAGTGATGTCTTGAGGTTCCTCTTTGCCATCTCTCAGGAAAGCAACATTCACTCCTTACCTGGAAAGACTGCCATAAACCACTGACCAAGCAAGGTACCAGGCTATTTCTCCAAGGTGCTCACATTGGCTTCAAATCTTCCGGTGACATCCAGAACCCTGGCATGTCTCTCTTAGACATGACACTCCAGCATATGTCTTGGTTAATAAAACCACAATTGGAAACTGGCCTATGTCCTATTATGAAAAAATCAGATTCTTATTGGATTTATGCAAACAAATACATTGCTATGAGAACAATATTACTCACTCATTAAGAGTTTCTGAATTCTGGAGGGATCAGATAGGAAGAAAAATATAAATGTCTCAACATTGCTTATGAAAGTATAAAAACTATAATTATTTTTTAGTTTATTCAGTCCTGCAATCAAATTCCATTTCTCCTGATTTTTCTTGCAAGTATTTATATAAATCCAGATACACTATAGAGTTCTAATAATTTTAATCCAGTTTGAAGGGGATGATCTGAAAATGTCAGAGTCCTTTCCATGGGTCCCTTGGAGGATGTACATTTTTCCAGATGCATTATGACAAAACAGCGACTGTCTCCAAATGACAAGAAGAGATTTAAAATGACACGGTTATGGATTTGATTATAATGCAAATGGCATGGAATCTTGTCCTTTCTGCAAAACACAATATTCCACAATAACAATTAGTGATAAATAAAAGCATATCAAAATCTATTCAATATGCATATATAAATAGAATATAGTTATTATTTCTTTATTTGACAAGGCTTCCCACCTACCTTAAATATAAAATTTTCCTTCATGAGAGAAAATAAATCCTTGGGGCATTCTAGGGCCTATTGGGGTGACTCAAAGCCATTTCTAGGTCAAGAAAAAGTTTCTTAAAATTCAAACCCTGGGAAGGTTGTCAAACTTATTTTACCAAAAGATTATATATCATCCTTATTACTATGAAACACTATTAGATTATTCATTCAAAGTGACAAAAGGGTATTAAACACAAACATAAGCTAGCAAAACTTTAGTTCCTACAATTAAGAAGATTGTTTTTTAAGTAATTAAGTACCTGATTGATATAACATAATATATAACCATTTCAATAATTTATAGAACTTTTTCTTCCTGGGCAAAAACACGAAAGACTTTTTCCCTTTTAACAGACTAGAAAAGGGTAAACAAATTCTGTATTAGCTTACTTTAGATTCATTTATCTAATTAAATTTATTACCCAAAGCATTTTCTTAGCAAATTTTGTAACAGTGATAACTCACCAGCCTCCCGTGGCTTTAACGTCAAAGTACTATTTTATTTTATTTTTCTTTATGAAATGGGAGTGGCCCCCACTGCTATTTCTGCAGCCTGTTGGAGGGCACTTCTGCAGATCTGGCCTCCTAGGAAAAAGACTTGGGGGTTTTAGGAGATTTTATTTCCCACATTTTTCTTTCTGAGTAGACTGTAACAACATGAAATCCTATATAATAAAAGAGAAACATGCAAATTAACCATCCCTCTGCTATGCTCAAGCCATGCCCACAAGCCATGATCAGGAGTGAGTATGCAAATTAACCCAACTAAGATGGTGGCAGCCACTGAGCTGGAGTGAGCAGGAGGCTTGGGTT
>NW_005353326.1:1043941-1051324 GCF_000412655.1 Myotis brandtii
GCTCAATTCAGGAGCTGCCCCCTGGTGGCCAGTGTGCTCCCACAAGGGGAGCTCTGCTCAGCCACTAGCCAGGCTGACGGCTGCCAGTACAGCGGTGGTGGTGGGAGCCTCTCCCGCCTCCTCAGCAGCACTAAGGATGTCTGACTGCAGCTTAGGCCTGCTCCCCGCTGGCAAGTGGACATCCCCCGAGGGCTGCCGGTCTACCAGAGGGATGTCTGACTGCCAGCTTAGGCCCAATCCCCCAGGGAGTGGACCTAAGCCAGCAGGTAGACATCCCCTGAGGGGTCCCAGACTGCGAGAGGGCACAGGCCAGGCTGAGGGACCTCCCCGAGTGCACAAATTTTTGTGCACTGGGCCTCTAGTCTTGTATATAAGAAGAGATCTTAAAAACAAACAAACAAAGAAACAAACACCCCTATATATACTAATAAAAGCCTAGGTGGTCCTCATGCCCTCATGCGATGCCCTCATGTCATCACAAGATGGGTGCCACAAGATGACCACCACAAGATGGCCATCAAAACATGGCAGCCACAAGATGGCCGGCAGGGGAGGTCAGTTGTGGGTGATCAGGCTGGCAAGGGAGGGCAGTTGGGGGTGACCAGGCCTGCAGGGGAGGGCAGTTGGGGGCGACCAGGCCTGCAGGGGAGGGCAGTTGGGGGGGACCAGGCATGCAGGGGAGGGCAGTTAGAGGCAATCGGGCCAGCAGGGGAACAATTAGGCATCAATCCGGCTGGCAGGGGAGTGGTTAGGGGATGATCAAGCTGGCAGGCAGAAGCTTTTAGGGGCAATCAGTTGGCAGGGGAGCGGTTAGGGGGTGGTCAGGCTGGCAGGCAGAAGTGGTTAGGGGCAATCAAGCAGGTAGGCAGGTGAATGGTTAGGAGCCAACAGTCCCGGATGAGAGGGATGTCTGACTGTCGGTTTAGGCCCGATCCCTGCGGCAATCAGACATCCCCCAAGGGGTCCCAGATTGGAGAGGGTGCAGGCCGGGCTGAGGGACACCCCCCCCATGCTCGAATTTCGTGCACCAGGCCTCTAGTAGTAAATAAATGAATACTCTCAAAAGGACAGACATGGGACATTAGCCTTAGAATCTTTTATACTAAGCCAGTACAGCAAATGACCTTTGGTTCTGAGTGGCACAAAGCCTACACACAGCAGAGATAGGATACCCTATGTACATAAAAAGGCAAAGAGCAAACTAAGTCCCCAAAAGATAGAAAGCAAGCAAAGTACATCAGTAACCAAAATTACATTACAGACAGACAAGAAATCTCACTAGCTAAGAGTTTCTGGTGGCTGATGCCTTGAAATTCCTGCAAGCAGCTGTATCCCCCAAAGTAGGATATGCCCCATCTTTAAACAATTAAACCAAACAACAAAGAGACAGAAAACAACAATCAACAGAGACACTCTTATATACAATATTTACAGGCACGCACAACCTACAGACAGGATCCTCAGAATGTGCGTTCCCAAACATTAATCTCCTCTTGTTCCCAGTTGAGAGGATATTTAAGAGTGAGGCCAAGCAGAAAAACCATTTTCTTTTTAGCATAGAATCATAGGCATAGGTCAACCAATCAGCCAGAATGTGAAACAGAGGGCTGCCAGATGGGGTTGCTAGTGCATTTCCCATGCTTTTTGAGTTATTCAGCACCCACAAAGAGAAACAGACCAGAACAGAAACAGAAGGTACCTTAAATATGGCACTCCTGGCTTACAATGCTCAGGACTTACAGACCAGACCAGAACAGGTGGGCAAACAGAATGGAACACCAATTCAATCAACAGTGAAGGTGACTGGGAAAGTTCACAAGCACTTAAGGAAATTCCCCATCTATATATATAAAAGGCTAATATGCAAAGTGTTCCCTCGGGAGTGCGATTGCTTGCTATGATGTGTGCTGACCACCAGGGGGCAGTGCGGAACATGGCGGGTGACCAGCGGCAGTGGTGGGGCACTGAGGGAGCGAGGAAGGAGGAGGCAGGGAGGCGGGGAGGCAGGGAACCTGATTGGCCCTGATCGCCGGCCAGGCCTAGGGACCCTACCCAGGCACGAATTTCATGCACTGGGCCTCTAGTGTTAAATAACTCGGCAGCTGCTAGGGAGTTTCCACAGGTGCCTGAAGAGGAGACCCCATACTCATTACAAAGTCCAGGCAACCTCCCCAAGTCCTTTGGTACAAAGTCACTCCCATTTTACCTCCTCCAGGCCCTGATAATGTACTTTCTGTCTCTATGGACTACCTGTCCTGGATGTTTCATATAAATGCAATCACACACCATGAGTCTGGCGGCTTTTGCTGAGCACTGTAGCATGTGACAGTATTCCTTTTTATGGCTAAATAGTATTCTGTTAGTGGCGGGATGACGAGACCTCGGTTCTTATCTTCTTGAAAGAAAGATTCCAGTAAAGAGGCAAAGTGCAGCAAAGCAAACAAGAATTTATTGGCTGCAGCAAAAACATACTTAGGGCAGTGAAACAAGGAAGGGCATGGAAGAAGCAACAAGAGAGCTTAAACTGGGATGCTTTGGTTCACTGGGAAGTCAAAGAAAAGGAGGCGTTGGGGACAGGTTCAGGGGGTTAGCCCAGGACGTGCTGCAGCTGTCCATTGCTCCCCTGTTTGCAAGTCTCCTGGGGTCCCTTAGAGTTTAGGAGATGCACGGCTGTGGGGGAAGGGAATGGCATGGGCATGCTCCCCTGGGGCAGAGCGAGAGCACTGGGTTCTTTGAATTGAGGGTATTTATCTCTCTCTTGTGATGGAAATTTTAGGGGAGACCTCAGAGGAGGGTCTCAATAGACTATTCATCAGCTTCCAGGTGTGTTTTTTGAGGGTCGTGGTCTCCACTGATTGGTTGGCACCGGGGTCATTAGTCAATGTACCTGGTCCTGAGGCAGTTACACGTCACTTGTCTGGTTTTGCAGCTTTTCTGGGCCTGGAACTGAGCTACAACTGAGGCCCAGCTGTTATGACCCGTGATATGCTAGGGCAGGAAAGGTTACCCTGGGGGTGAGGTCCTTGTTTTCCCAGCTTTGCCCCCTTGCTAGGCACCCGTGGCTTTCTGTACCTGGCCCAAGTCCTTGCTCTGCTCATGTCTGTCTAACTACCTGTAACAAATCCATTGTATGCATATTTACTTTTCCATTCATCTGTTGGTGAATATTTGGGTTGTTTCCACTTTTTGGCTATTGTGAATAATGCTGCTGTGAACATTTGTGTACAAGATTTTTGTTGTTGTAATATGTTTGACATATAACATGTAAATTTAAGGTGTACAACATGTTAACTTGATACATACATATATATTGTAATATGTTTGCCATTGTAGTGACAATTAACACCTCCGTCATTTCACATAATTACCTTTTCTTTTTAGGGGTGCATAAATCCTGGGTGGACATGTTTCGATTATCTTGAGTATACACCCAGGAGTGAAACTGATGGGTCATATGATAATTCTGTTTAATAAGCTTGAGTTTTGGAGGTAGCATTGTATTTGTTTCCTAGTGCTGTTGTAATAAATTATCATAAATTGGGTGGATTAAAACAGCAGACATTTATTCTCCTCCATAAGTCTAAAGTGAGGGTATCACAGGGCAGAGCTCCCTCAGGGGGCTCCAGGGGAGGGTCCTTCCTGCCTCTTGCAGGTCCTGGTGCCCCAGGTGTCCCTGGGCTTGTGGCTACATCACCCTGATCTCTGCCTCTGTTGTCTTGTGGGTTCTCTTCTTGTGTGTCTCTGCATCTTTTTTTCTCGTGTGTGTCTTCTCTCTCTAAATTTCCCCTTATAAGGATTCTAGTTATTGGATTGGAACCCATTCTAATGACCTCATTGTTAGGTCAACATGCCGACCCCCACGGCAGGAACTTCCTCAGCTGAATACCATGAGGACCCCCGCGGCGGGAACTTCCTCAGCTCATGCCCCTGCCCCTCATTAAACACCTGTATAAAAATGAGCCCCCCCTTCCCTGTTGGCGCAAATTCACTGGCCCTGCCTTTGGGGCTTGTGGATTTTGCCCGGGGACGCAGATTAAACCTTTCCTTTTCTTTCTTCTCTGGCTGACTCGACTCTCTTTGTTTTCCTGGGCCATAACTTTACATTTGGTGCCTTGAGACCCGGATGGTGCGAGGACCCCATTCAGCCATCCCTCCACGGCTCGGGGTGCCCTCCTCTCCCTCCTTGTGGCTCAGGACCCCTCAGGACCACATTTCCTCGGCTTAGCAGCTCTCTTTCCTCAGCTTGGCAGCTTTCCCGGTTTGGCAACATTAGCGGTGAGTCCTGCCCCATGTCGATCCCTGAGGTCGCCCTCCAGCATCTCTGTCCATAAAATGTGGCCACGTCAGAGATTGCCCCGTTCTCCAGACCCTTCCAGAAAGGGCTCCTCCAGACCCCGGAAGATAGCAGAGACATCCCTATCCTCCCTGGTTCCTCTGTCCGTCCGTAGCCCTGGCCAAACCACTGGGATGCTGGCCCTCTGGCCCCAGCTACTGGCCTCAGGTATCAGCATGGGGAATCGAAATTCCAAACCTGATGCGAGCACACCTCTAGGGTGCCTGCCCGCCAACCTGGCTAAACACTAGGCCTGCCCTAGACCTGGGTCCTAAATGCCTCATTTATTTCTGTAACGTAGCATGGCCTCAGTATGAAAACGGGACCTTTGACTTTACCATCCGTACCGATCTCAGTAATTTCTGTCTACGAACTGGGAAATATGCCCAAGTCTCTCTCTCTCTGTCTGCATCCCCGTCCCTTCCCCCAAAGACCCTTCTGCCTTGCCGTCCCCACCCTCTCCTCCTCCTTCCGCTACCCCCCTCCGGCAATGCCTTCTCCTCTACCTGCTGACCTCCCCACTCTTGCGCCCACTGCTGCGGCTGCTGCAAGCTCAACTCGCCAGGCGATCCCACCCTCCCCCACCCCCGCCTGCTTCCCCAGTCAGTAAACACACGCGTTCGCAGCCCCCTCCTCCCCCCGGAGGTTGCGGCGTCTGAGGACGATTGAAAAGCCGCTGGTCCTTCTCCGCCAACCCCACTGCGTTTGTCAAGAAATTCCGATACCTCTCCCGGGCCTGCCCAGGATCATTCATCTCCACCTCTCCTGCTCCCGCTCCTCCCCCCCTCCGCCCTTACAACCCTGCCGTAGAAACCTGTGCCCCACGCTGTACCCTCTAAGAATTCTAACCACTCGCCTTCCCCTGTGCGCTCGGCCGAATCTCTGCCCCCATGACTGCCAGCTATTGAATTCACAGGTGGCTGGCCAGTTCCCTTAGCGAGAGGTTGCAGCTGGGAAGGATATTATCCAGGTAGCCATTCTCTCTCACTTTCTGATCTTCCTCAAATTGAAAAATGCCTTGGCTCTTTCTCTTCAGACTCTCTTAACCAGCAGCCACCTTCTCCCCTATCCCTGAGAGCCCAAATCCTGAGAATGTGAGCTCCAAAACAGCCTTTCCCATCTAACAGTCATTCTCAGGCCACCCACAGACTGCCTTCCTCAACAGCCTCTTCCCTTTCTGCATCCATTCTACCCCTGAGGGAGGCAGCAGGAACTGAGGGCATAGTCTGAGTCCATGTCCCATTCTCTCCTTCCAGGTCCTAGCCACCCACTTCATTTCTCAGTCGTCCCAAGATATTCGGAAAAAAGTTAAAAAAGGCTGAGAATGGCCCTCAGACCCCGGTCTGAGATCTAGTGAACATGGCCTTTAAGGTTTTTAATGCCCGTGAGGAGCAGGCAGAGTCAGATCGGGAGGCCCACCTTCGACAGAAGGTAGACCTGCAAACTCAAGTCCTGGTTGCGGCCCTGCGGCCGACGGCAGCCTCCCATGGCCCCAAGGGGGCTGTGTGCGGTGGGGGTGCAACAAGAGGATGAACGCCACCCGGAGAATGCTTCAAATGCGGAAATGAAGGCCATTGGGCAAAGAGGTGCCCCTGGCCCCGGGCTCCAACCAAGCCCTGCCTGGCATGCGGTCAGAGCGGTCACTGGAAAAGTGACTGCTCCTGGAAAGGTGGAGGGCCCTCTGCGCCCCAGCGTGGAAGGGCCGCCCTTCCAGGTCATGTCCCGCCGCTGGCCATGCTGGGACTGGCCGAAGACTGAAGGAGCCCGGACTCGACGACCCCCATCACCCTTGCCGAGCCCAGGGTCACGCTGAAGGTAGCAGGTACGTGGGTCTCCTTCCTGGTCGACACAGGGGCTACCTTCTCTGTCCTGCCCTCCTTTTCAGGGCCCTTTTTCCTTCCACGATCTCGGTCATGGGTATTGACGGCAAATTCACCTGCCCGCTGACCACCGGACCCCTTCCCTGTCTCCCTGATGATAGCCCTATAACCCACTTGTTCTTAGTCGTGCCTTCATGCCCTGTGCCCCTTTTAGGACGAGATATTCTCACCAAACTAGAGGCCACTCTGAAGCTCACTCAGAGCCCTTCAGCCTCCTTGCTCCTTCCGCTCCTTGTCCCCTCCCTTCACGGGGATGCCGATCCCCCACTGCCGTGAGTCCCCTTATGGGGCCCAGTTGTCCCAGACCACAGTCACCTACCTCAGTTTCACTTTCTCACCCCACAGGGCCGCACCATTCCTTGGACTGTGGATGCCTTATCTCCCTATCTCCTCTGTGACTGTCCCTTCCTCTGAACAAGAAATGTTCTCCTTCCTCAGGCTCACTAGGTACTCTTGCCTCCAGGCTCACAACTGTAGTCTTCTTGCAAAGCTCCTCTATGACATGACATGGAGAAGGGACCCCCTCACTGAGCCCAGTAGATCCCAAGGCCAACATCCTCACCCCTTTAATGCTCTGAAAACTGCTCTGACCTTGGCGCCTTCTTGCCCCGTGCCCCTCTGCCGGAAGCCGGTCCATTCTTGCTGCTTGA
The DNA here is from genome assembly GCF_000412655.1 of Myotis brandtii. Lineage (NCBI taxonomy): Eukaryota > Metazoa > Chordata > Mammalia > Chiroptera > Vespertilionidae > Myotis > Myotis brandtii. The sequence continues at coordinate 1,050,805 of NW_005353326.1, forward strand.
CACAGTCGCTGCAGGAAAGAAACATCTGCACAACATATGTTTCAAGGGACCTGGCATATATAGCATATTGTTCTTAATATGTTTGCTCTCCTTAGCGCCATGTGTTTTAACCAAGGTCACCTCTCCGAGAAAGGTTGTTTCCCCAGGTGGGGATTTTTCCCTGAGGTTAGGGAGGGGATACAACCCCTTAACTAAGTGCCAGGCGGGTAGTTAATCACTTTAACTACAAACAATCACGCTTAAGCTACATAATCTTTACTCCCTGGAATGGAGATAAGAAACGCCCTAACCTTTGCAATAGAAATTGACAGGATTAAAATCAACTGGTATAAATACAGATGTAACAAGACAATAAACATCAGATCCTGATCAGATCCTAACCAGAACTTCGCTGGAGATCCTGGCTAGAGGTCCTGACTAGGCTGCTGATCAACTGAAGGCTGTCTCCGTGTCATTCCTTCTTCGCCGACTCCGTCCACACCTTTGGGAACCCCTGGACCTGTTGGGGTTGGACCCCAAC
>NW_005353326.1:1056756-1060684 GCF_000412655.1 Myotis brandtii
ACCAGAACTTTGGCTGGAGATCCTGGCTAGAGGTCCTGACTAGGCTGCTGATCAACTGAAGGCTGTCTCCTTGTCATTCCTTCTTCGCCGACTCCGTCCACACCTTTGGGGACCCCTGGACCCATTGGGGTTGGACCCCAACACCCCGCCCCCACGACACCCTTCCCAAAAGAAACTTCCTTGACTGCACAGGTTTACTCAACAGTCTGGCTATTATCAGAAACTGAGATCATTATCTCTAGGAAAAAATGCGGCAGCTTTAAAATCCAAGCGGCTAGAGGCCTGGGAGCAGGGGAGCCTGCTCCCTCTCCCCCCCTGCCTTTTCTCCAGCCTCATATCCAGGTCCCTGGCTTCCACTGCTCCTTTCCTTCCCTTTCTCTTTCCCTTGGATAACAGCGCATTCTAACATTCCCTCCTACTTTCACTGCAATACCTACCTCTCTCAGGCTCACCAAATGCCTCCCACCATCCCCGAAGAGGACTCAGTGACACCATCCAGGACCTGATGACCCATCATTCCTCACAGGCTCTTACCTGGCAAGGGACCCTCCAATTTTTACTCCGGAAGAAGCTCAGAAATTCGCAGCTCCTGGCCGAACCTCCTGCCCATGGCCCTGACCAGAATCCGGGCTACACCAAGGAGCCCCACCTTCTTAAGCCCTTTTGAACTCCTATATGGGAGACCCTTCTTGCTCAACCACCGTCTCCCTACTGATCCTCCTCCCCTGGGTACGTATCTCCCATATCTGTCCTTACTCAGGCAGCTAATCCGAGAAGACACGGACAGGTTTCTGCCCAAGCCAGAGCTGACCAACCAGGGCTCCCGAGGACCAGCCCTTCATCGTGTTGACTCGGTCCTCCTTATGAATCTACATCCAAAAGCCTTGGAGCATAGGTGGACGGGAGCTCACACTGTAATCCTCACAAATCCCACTGCGGCCAAGCTGCTTGGCGACCTGTTGTGGCACCACCTCTCCAGACTCGAGGACCCCGGAGCAGCATGACTTCTATAAATGTGAGGTGTTGGGCCCCACTAAGGTCCGCCCTAGTTGCCTTCCCCCTCCTTCTTCTCCTCCCGGCCCTGAGTAACCTACACTCACCCCCACCCGCTTATGTGTGGAGGTTCAAGGTCTGTGATGCCTCCCAAAACTCCAGAGCCCACCCTGCCCCCACAGATATGCTACCAGACCAGTAATTCGATAACTGGGGGACGAGTCACTTGGAACTGTACCCAAAACCACATCGCAGCCAGTCTCACCAAGAAGGCCAGCCGTACCTTCTTTTGGTGCAACAGCACCTTAAGCAACTGCATAAACTCCTCTGACCCCGGGCCTTGCTTCATAGTCACAGTAGTTCCCCAACTAACCTTGTATGGAGAGTTGGAGCTTGCCTGGCTGCTCCCTTCATCCCGCCCTCGGGCCCGCCATGTTAGGGGTGAGTATTGCTGCCTCGGTAGGCCTCGCCAGGGGGGCCCTCGGGAACAGTCTGGTCTCTGCTCAGGATTTCAGTGACAAGCTCCAGTTAGCTCTGGAGTCTAATACTGCCTCTTTAGCCTCCCTACAGCGGCAGGTAACATCAGTAGCCCAGGTAGCCCTACAGAACCAGCGCGCCTCAGAGCTTCTGACTGCAGAAAAAGGAGGAACCTGCATATTCTTTCAGGAGGAATGCTGCTACTACATTGATGATTCCGGAGTAGTGGAGCAAAACGTGCAGAAGAACTACATGCAAGACACTCCCGGGACAACTCTCTTTTCGGCTGGTTCCAAAGCCCCTTAGCTACCTGGGTCCTACCCATGATAGGGCCCCTGATTCTTATCTGTGTCTTTTTTTCTCCTAGCCCCCTGCCTCCTCAAGTTCATCTGCTCCCAGATCATGGAGATGTCACGGGTGACTGTAAATCAGCTCCTGCTTCATCCCTACACTCGGCTACCCTCCGAACTGCCTCTGCCTGACCCTGGCCTTTAAACCCCCCCCCCACCCCCGTCATCCCTAGTCAGCTGGAAGTAGTCAGAATGAACTGGCGCCCCTATCACCAAAAGGCCGGGATGTTAGGTCAACATGCTAACCCCCCGCGGCGGGAACTTCCTCAGCTCATGCACCCCGCCCCTCATTAAACACCTGTATAAAAAGTAGCCCCCCCTTCCCTGTTGGCGTGAATTCACTGGCCCTGCCTTTGGGGCTCGTGGATTTTGCCCGGGGACACAGATTAAACCTTTCCTTTTCTTTCTTCTCTGGCTGACTGGACTCTCTTTGTTTTCCTGCGCCACTAACTTTACACTCATCTTAACTTGATTGCATCTGCAAAGACCCTACCCCCACCTGAGGTTCTCTCAGATTCTGGGGTGAAGACTTTGCTGTGTCTTTCTGGGGACACCAGACACCATCTCGTGCCAGGTCTGAAGTAGCCATCTGGTTTTCTTTTTTTGGAGGACAGCTGATCATCCAGAGCACTCTCCTACTTGTGTGTCTGACTGTGTGTGGGTTTCCAGGCTCTCTGTTCTGCCTGGTACCTCCCCACCCCGGGGCTTACTTACTATGCTTCCTGTTGGTAAGCTCTTAGTACAGTAAGTATCACTGGTTAGGAAGTTGAGTCTCTTTCTTGCTTCGACTGCTCTCTGTCCTGGTGATCCTCCTGCATGTTCTGGCCCTGGCCTGTCCCTAGAACACCCAGCAGTGTCCACTTGGAGGCACACCTTGTGGTGTGCCCTATAAATGCCTGTCCAGACTCCAGAGCATCTCCTAGCACAGTCCTGGGATAAGAAGACAGGGCAGGATGCGGCAGGAGCTGATGCCTGGAACATGATGCCCAGGAGGAAGGAGTTGGGTTGTGAAACTGTTCCCAAAGGCCAGTGAACAGGGATGGAGCTGAAACAGCTGAGTCACTTTGCAGCAGAACCGGGGCCTGCCGTGGAAAGAAATGGCAAGATGGCCAAGTTAAGTCATCCAGTTAATTGTGGCCCTTAATTTCTACTCTAGGAATTTGTTCAGCCCTAATCTCAGCATTTCCAGGGAGGAAAGGCAGCTCCGTGCTCCTTGGTGGCTCCCAGGCCCAAGGGCTCTAATGTTAAACCATGGCAGGGAGGGTGAGGGAGGCTCACAACTGTGCTGCTGGCACCAGTGCACTGGCACCAGAGGTTAATTTCCTCCAACATGTCAACAGATTTTCCACAAGCTTTTTAGAAGTTTTGGCAAATACTTTGGGTTAAAATTTTTTTTTTTCATGTGCATTCTGTGGCATTTGTTTTAGTGGAGAAAAGACAGATTATAAAAATCTTTGCATTTATTTTAAATTGTTTAAATTCTTATACCAAGATTGCTTCTGAAACATTATCAAATTATGGGGTCATTTCTGCATTTTCACTCGAATCAGTCATCATAACTGAATCCCTCTAGAACACTGTGAGAAAACCTCAGGGACTGGTGAGAGAATTTCTAGCATTGCAGTCCCTTCCTCTCCCCCAACTCCCCAGCTGGTGGTTTAAAGTATTGCCCACAATGGAAATAAGTTTAATAATAGTTACTGCTTAGAGTAATAGTAACAGAATCTCAAGCATGTTGTGTTTATTTTAATGTTCTGATTTAGCATTTTTAAGGTGCTGTTTTGGCTGATGCACTGTTTTGGAAAGAGGGTCTTCAACCATGCTGCCTGTCCCCACCACCTTGTGGCATCCTTGTCTGATCAGAAATAAGCCGTTAATCATGTTGAGCGTCCCTTGCATGTGTGGATGAAAAGGGCCACATGCTAACCTGACAAGCTCAGGGGAGGCCTGCCTGGCAGTCTTGCAAACTCAGAGACCTAAAACAACCACAAAGGATGGTCTGAAATGAAACTTTAACTAAAAGCAGTTATGGTGGGTAGTTACATCCTAGGCCAGTATCTTCACTGACAAGGTCAACCTTTACCTTAACTGAGCCTGTCTGTCTTTTT
>NW_005353326.1:1060704-1061652 GCF_000412655.1 Myotis brandtii
ATATATTTTATTGATTTTTTACAGAGAGGAAGGGAGAGGAATAGAGAGTTAGAAACATCAATGAGAGAGGAACATCGATGAGCTGCCTCCTGCACACTCCCTACTGGGGATGTGCCTGCAACCAAGGTACGTGCCCTTGACCGGAATCAAACCTGGGACCCTTGAGTCCGCAGGCTGGCGCTCTATCCACTGAGCCAAACCGGTTAGGGCCTATCTGTCTTTTTGCATCTATAATAACATACCCTTTGAAATGTCTAGGTAACTTGTAACTTCCCTTTTTCTGGACCCCTTGGGGCACAACCTAATGTGCTGGGTGCCAGGACAGATACCACAAATACCTTCATTATCATGTTAATTGTTCCTACACCCACCTAAGTATGTTTCTATCATTTTACTTTTTATCCAATCCCAGGGGTTTCCTTGATTTGCTTTCTCCTGCCTCTCTAGTCTATCACCAATGGATTTCATGTAACCCACATTATCTCAATTCGTTGAGGTTCTGCTTCCCATATGTCGACAGTTTGGTTCAAATAAACTCACAAAAATTCTTTACAGGTTTCAATGTTGTTTTTTTTTTTTTATGTTAAGTCATGCAATGAGTGTTTTCTCATGTGTATATTGGTAAACTTAATGGTGCCCACATTTCTCTAAGATTGTGAAATAGAATTTTTGGACTGGAACCCAGATTCTTTGTCAGCCGGAATCAGAGAATGAATCCACGAACAGAAAGTGGTATAGCAAAGGTGGAAATTTATTGAAGAATAAGTACAGACTTCCACATGGGGAGAGGGAAAGAGTCCCCCAGAACGGACTCTCACGTAGGGAGGGGGAAAGGGTCCCACAGAGTTCTTTTTCCCTATGGCTTATAAAGGCTGCAGATCCTGGTGCCTTGATATCCCCTCTGATTGGTCACTATCCCCTTAGGCTGGTTACTATAGTAACTCCTGG
>NW_005353326.1:1061721-1071260 GCF_000412655.1 Myotis brandtii
AAAATATTTTTTTATTGATTTCAGAGAGGAAGGGAGAGGAAGAGAGAGATAGAAACATCAATGATGAGAAGGAATCATTGATTGGCTGCCTCCTGCAGGTTGGACCAAGCCCGCAACCCAGGCATGTGCCCTTGACCGGAATCGAACCTGGGACCCTTCAGTCCGCAGGCCTACACTCTATCCACCGAGCCAAACCGGCCTGGGCTTCCTTATTGTTTTTCTATTCCCTTTGGACTTTCTTTCTCTCCTTCTGGATGAAGGGCTTCCTTCTCTTTATTTTGTAAATATAGACCTTTTGCTGTTCCCAGCTCCCTCATTCTATGGAAATGTACCTGTTGCAGCTTTTCAGCTTTTCTATTCTATGGAAATATACCTTCTGCTGCTCTGCAGCCCCGTGCTTCCTCCATGGTCCCCTTAATTTCCAAAATTTCCTAAACCTGTCCTATTTTACCCCCAAAATTCCTGTTTCAATTCTACATTTTCCTTCATTATTTTTCTCTGATCATCAGGCTCCATAATTTTTATCAATTGAAGTCAATGTTCCTGAATTCTAGACTTCTATTGTTACAGAAGACCAGAGAAAAACCAAGCAATGCCCAGAGAAATGGAGTTACACTGTTTATTATGCCGCACGGGCTCAGAGAAAGATTTCAAATTTTGAGCAAAAACATGGAGGAAGCCCTCCCCTTTTATATCTTTCCAGCCCTTTGTCTCCCAAATAAGGGTTTTTCCAGTCCCCTTTGCAAGTTCTTAAAGACCCCCATGTGCTGGGGGCCTTGAGACCACAACTAAAGGCCTAGTCTGGCACCAGCACTGATAACTCCTTCTGGTGATAGCTATGGCCTCTCTAAAATGGGAGTAAAGAGGTCTTGCAGGACCAGACAATTAAAGGGGAAGTGGCCAGTGATGGCGAACCTTTGGAGCTCGGCGTGTCAGCATTTTGAAAAACCCTAACTTAACTCTGGTGCCGTGTCACATATAGAAATTTTTTGATATTTGCAACCATAGTAAAACAAAGATTTATATTTTTGATATTTATTTTATATATTTAAATGCCATTTAACAAAGAAAAATCAACCAAAAAAATGAGTTCGCGTGTCACCTCTGACACGCGTGTCATAGGTTCGCCATCACTACTATAGGCTAATAAGAATGTGCATTAGGTTAATGGCACAGATTCAGATTGCTAGCCCCCCCAAAATGTCTAATTTTCCCCATCACTGTCAGTTGACTTCTGCCATGGAGTCCCTCTGAGGAATGGTTCATTTCATATTCTCATCTCCTTATCACTAGTCTCTATTTGATGATATGTCATCATGATACCTCTTTCACTTTCAAAAAAATTATTTATTTAAAAAGTATTACATATGTCCCCTTTTTAACCCCATAGACCCCCTCCATCCCTCCCCAGCCCCCACCCTCAGGCCTTCAGCACCCTATTGTCTGTGTCCATGGATTATGCATATATGCATACAAGGAAAAAAACCTTCCTCCCACCCCCCCTCCCCCACCTTTCCTCAGAGATTCTGCACTCCATTCCATGCTTCCACATCTCTGGACCAATTCCATTCATCGGTTTATTTTGTTACTTAGATTCCACATATGAGTGCGATCATGTGATACTTGTCTTTCTCCGACTAACTTATTTTTCTTAGCATAATACTTTTCAGGTCCATGCTGTCTCAAAGAGTAAGAGATCCTTCTTTCTTTACTGCTGCATAGTATTCCATGGTATAAATGCACCACAGCTTTTTTATCCACTCAGCTACTGATGGGCACTGAGCTGTTGCCACATCTTAGCTATTGAAAATTGTGCTGCTATGAACATAGGGATGTATACATTCCTTCTGATGGGTGTTTTGGGTTTCTTAGGCTATATTGCTAGAAGTGGGATCATTGGTTCAAACGGCAGTTCCATATTTAACTTTTTGAGGAAACTCCTTACTGGTTTTCATAATGGTTGCACCAGTGTGCATTCCCACCAGCAGTGTACTAGGGTTCCCTTTCCCCCACATCCTCGCCAACACTTGTCATTTGTTGATTTGTTGATGGTAGCCATTCTGACAGGTGTGAGGTGATGCCTCCTTGTTGTTTTAATTTGCATCTCTCTGATGATCAGTGACTTTGAGCATTTTTTCATATGTCTCTTGACCATCTGTATGTCCTCTTTGGAGAAGTGTCTATTTATGTCCTTTGCCCATTTTTTAATTGGATTGTTTGTATTCCTTTTGCTAAGTTGTATGAGTTCCTTATATATTTTGAATAGTAACCATTTATCAGATGTATCATTGCCAAATATATTCTCCCCCTTTCATTTTGTTGATGGTTTCTTTTGCTGTGCAGAAGCTTTTTATTTTGATATAGTCCCATTTGTTTATTTTCTCCTTAGTTTACTTTGCCCTAGGAGATGTACCTATAAACATATTGCTACAAGAGATGTCTGAGATTTTGCTACCTATGGTTTCTTCTAGGATTTTTATGGTTTCATGACTTATATTTAAGTCTCTTATCTATTTTGAGTTTATTCTAGTGTATGCTGTAAGTTGAGGGGCTAGTTTTATTTTTTGCATGTATCTGTCCAATTCTCCCAACACCATTTATTGAAGACACTGTCTAGACTCCATTGTATGCTCTTGCCTCCTTTGTCAAATATTAATTGAGCATAATGGCTTGGGTCGATTTCTGGGGTCTCTGTTCTGTTCTATTGATATATATATATGCCTGCTCTTGTGCTTGTACCAGGCTGTTTTGATTACAGTGGCTTTGTAATATCATTTGAAATCTAGTATTGTGATTCCTCCAATTTTGTTTTTCTTTCTCAAGATTGCTGCAGCGATTCTGGGTCTTTTCTGATTCCATATACACTTTTGGAGTATTTGTTCTAATTTTGTGAAATATAGCATTGGTATTTTAATAGGGATTGCATTGAATCTGTAGATTGCCTTAGGTAGTATGGACATTTTAATGATGTTGATTCTACCAATCCATGAACACGGTATATTCTTCCACTTCTTTATATCTTCTTCTATCTCTTTTTCCAATGTCCTGTAGTTTTCCGAGTACAGGTCTTTTGCCTCCTTGATTAAGTTTATTCCTAAGTATCTTAATTTTATTGTTGCAATGGTAAATGGGATTGTTTGTTTAGTATCTCTTTCTGAGAATGCATTCATTATTGGTGTATAAAAAAGCCATCAATTTTTGCGTGGATTTTGTATCCTGCTACATTGTCAAATTCATTTATTAAATCTAGTAGTTTTTTGGTGGAGTCTTTAGGGTTTTCTATGTACAGTATCATGTCATCTGTGAATAATGAGAGTTTTACTTTCTCCTTTCCAATTTGGATGCCTTTTGTTTCTTCTTTTTGTCTGATCACTGTGTCTAGGACTTTCATGACTATGTTGAATAAGAGTGGTGAAAGCGAACATCTCAGTCTTGTTCCTATTCTTAGGGAAACACTTTTAGTTTTTGCCCATTGAGTCTGATGTTGGCTGTAGGTTTGTCATATATGGCCTTTATCATGCTGAGATATGCTCCCTTTATTTACACTTTGCTGAGAGTTTTTATAAAAAACGTGTGCTGTATTTTATTGACTGCTTTTTTTGCATCTATTGATATGATCATGTGTTTTTTGTCTTTCAATTTGTTTACTTGATGTGTCACATATATTGATTTGCAAATATTGTACCAGCCTTGGATCCTTGGAATAAATCTTACTTGGTCATGGTGTATGACCTTTTTAATATATTACTGGATCTGGTTTGCTAATATTTTGTTGAGGATTTTAGCATTAATGTTCATCAGGGATATTGCCTAAAATTCTCTTTCTTTGTAGTGTCTTTATCTGGTTTTGAAATTAGGATAATGCAGACTTCATAAAAAGAGATTGGAAGTGTTCCTTCCTCTTGAATTTTTTGCAATAGTTTGAGGAGTATAGGTGGTAGTTCTTTGAATGTTTGTTAAAACTCCCCTGTGAAGCCATCCGAACCTGGGCTTTTGTTTGCTGGGAGTATTTTGATGGCTGCTTCTATTTTATCAGTTGTTATTGGCCTAATCAGGTTTTCTGATTCTTCCTGGTTCAGTTTTTGGAGATTGTATTTTTCTAGGAATTTTTCCATGTCATCTACATTGTTCAGCTTATTGGCCTATAGTTGTTCATAGTATTTTCTTACAATCATTTGTATTTCTGTAGTGTCAGTGGTTACTTGTCCACTTTTGTTTCTGATTTTATTTATTTGGATCCTCTCTCTTTGTTTCTTATTGAGTCTGGCTAACAGTTCATTAATCATTTCATCCTTTCAAAGAACAAGCTCTTGGTTTCTTTGATTTTTTGTATTTTTTTTTAGTCTCTATGTCATTTATTTCTGCTCTAACTTTATTATTTCCTTCCTTCTACTTACTTTGGGCTTTTCTTATTGTTCTCTTTTTAGTTCTTTAAGTAGTAGGGTTAAGTAGTTTATTGCTGATTTTTTGAGGTATGCCTGAAGTGCTATGAACTTCCCTCTCAGGACTGCCTTTGCTGTGTCCCAGAGATTTGGGGTTGTTGTGTGTTCATTTTCATTTATTTCCAGGAAGTTTTTGATTTCTTTCTTGATCTCATTGGTAACCCATTCATTGTTTAATAACATGCTATTTAGCCTCCATGTGTTTGAATGTTTTGGGGTGTTTTTACTGTAGTTGATTTCTAATTTCATTCCACTGTGATCTGAGAAGATGCTTGATATGATTTCAATCTTCTTGAACTTGTAGAGCTTTGTTTTTTGTTCCAACATGTGGTCTATCTTTGTGAATGATCCATGTGCACTTGAGAAGAATGTATATGCTGCAGCTTTGGGGTGAAATGTTCTATAAATGTCAATTAAACCATCTGATACAGTGTGTGTTTTAGAGTCAATGTTTTCTTGTTAAGTTTTTGATTGGAAGATCTATCCAGTGAAGCCAGCGGGGTGTTAAAGTCCCCTGCTATGACTGTATTGTTGTCTATCTCTCCCTTAAAGTCCTCAAGAAGTTTTTTAAAAAATATATTTTGGTGCTCCTATATTGGGTGCAATATGTTTATGAGAGTTATATCCTCTTGTTGGATTGATTCCTTTAGTATTATGTAGTGACCTTTGTTGTCTTTTGTGATGGCCTTCATTTTGAAGTTTATTTTGTTGGATGTGAGTATTGCTACTCCAGCTTTTTTTTTCTTTTCCACTTGTATGGAAAAATTTTTCCCAACTCTTTACTCTCATCCTGTGTGTGTCTTTTGTTCTGATGTGAGTCTTTTGTAGACAGCATATAGTTGGGTAGTGTTTTTATATCCATTCAGCTACCCTGTCTTTTGATGGGAGCATTTAATCCATTTACATTTAGGGTTATTATTGGTAGGTACTTATTTATTTCCATTTTAATTCTGTATGCCTTGGTTTCTCTCTCTTTTCTTCTTCTCATTACAGCAATCCCTTTAGCATTTGTTGTAATGCTGACTTGGTGGTGATGCACTCCTTTAGCATTTTTCAGTGTAGGAAGCTCTTTATTTGATTGTCTATTTTGAATGATAGCCTTGTTAGATATATTAATCTTGGTCTCAGATGCTTGCTTTCCATTACCTTGAGTACTTCATGCCATTCCATTCTGGCCTGTAAAGTTTCTGATGAGAAATCAGGTGTCAGCTTTATGGGAGTTCCTTTGTAAGTAACAGTTTGCTTTTCTCTTGCTGACTTTAAGATTCTCTCTTTGTCTTTAATTTTTGGCATTTTTATTATGATGTGTCTGGGCGTGAGCCTGTTTGGGTTCTTCTTGCTTGGGGTTCCTTGTGCCTCCTGAACTTGCATTACCTTTTCCTTCACCAGGTTAGGAAAGTTTTCTGCCATTATTTCTTCAAACATGTTCTCTATCCCTTTCTTCCTTTCTGCCTCTTCTGGAATACCTACTATTTGAATATTGTTATGTTTCACATTGTCCCACAGCTCTCTTAAGCTGTCCTCTTGTTTTTTTCTTTGAGTGATTGAGTGATTTTTTCAAAACTGTCTTCTAATTCACTAATTCTATTCTCAGCTTCCTCTAATCTGCTGTATGTTCCTTCCAATGTGCTCTTTATTGGTGCAATGTCATTCTTTATTTCTGTTGTCATACTTACTATATCATTTCTCATGCTTTACCATTATTCTGAAGTCTATATCAGATAAATATCTTATCTCCATTTCATTGATCTCTTCTGGAGAATTTTCTTGTTCTTTCATTTGGGGGTTGTTTCTTTGTCTCCTCATTTTGGCTGCATATTTGGGTTTGTGACTATGTATTAGGTAGATCTGCTACGCCTCTCATCTCTAATGCAGGACAGTATCAAACGCTGTTTCCGTTTAATTAGATCAGGCAAAGACTGCCTCTGTCTACAGACTGATAGGATTTTGTCTTGAATTGCCTTCAGGCAATCGTCCACGGGTGTGGGATGAGTTTTTTCAACAGGGTGGGGTAATTGCTTCTGCCTGGAGGCTAATTGTTGTTCTCAGTCTCTTATTGGGCCTCAGAAACTCCATACCTTGGGGCAAGGTGTTTTCCAATAGGGTGGACCTGCTGAGGTCTTTCTGCAGCTACTAGGGTTCAGGAATCTGGAGAAGGGCTGTGCATAAATGAATGAAGAGACTAGAGAAGAAATACGAATTTGGAAGGCATTTTGGGGGGCCAGTTGGATACTTTGTTCTAGTGACTAAGCTCCCCGAATCTCCAGACCCCTGGCTTTTTATTTCCACATTTTGCCCTATAGCAAAGCAGATATACATATCAGAGGTAAGGCTTGGTAAACAATAAAGGATTATCAGGTTAGGGGAACTGCCCTCAGCTGTCTGGCAGCAGGCAATAAAATGCAGATCTTCAGCCCTGCTGAAAATGCCCATCAGTCTTCTGATGAACTTCTCAAATTTATTATGCCCTGCTGGACTTAGCCTCCAGCATGGATCAACTGTCTTCCCCCCAGGCAAACAGCCTGTTTAGCAAATATCTGTGTGAAAACGATGGCCTCCACAGCATGAGGGAATGACTCAGCACTGGAAACTGGGTGTCTGCCTTCTGAGCTCTAACCCCAGAGCCCCCAGTCCTGGCTTCTGCTCACACAGCTCCAGTCCACTCTGCCCTCCCTCTGCCGGAGCCCATGGTGAGTGGCTCCACAGGGAATTTTGTGTGTTGGGCCTTTAAGAGTGTGCTTGAATTTTCCAGCTGTCTCTCCCTGGCAGACAGCAACCCTGCTGCTTTTCACCCAGATGTTATGGGGGTACCCTTCTCAGTTCTGGTGCTCTCTGCTGGGTGGGGGGCAGCTTGGGGATTGGACCTAAGAGTTCTCAGTGGCATCGCCCCCTCCCCCCCCCCGATAACATCTCTCAACTTCAGTTGCTATATGTGGGAGCCCGGCCAGCCCTTTGTGCCTCCGCCCCTCCTACCAGTCTCTATGTGGTCTCCACTTTTGGTCCTCAGTTATCAGAGTTCTCGCCAGTGAGTCTTCTGTTGATTTTTCAGGAAATTTTTCTGTATTTTAGTTATAATTTCCGTTTGGTCCTGGGACCATGTCCAGGCAGCATCCACTTACTCCGCCGCCATTTTTAATCTCTCCTTCTTCACTTCTTTAAGGTGGAATGTAAGGTGGTTGCCTAACGTTCACTGGACATTTACAGTGGCCACTGTGAAGCTGTGTCAGTGCCAAGTCCAGCATCTAGGACCTCTCCCAGGCAGCTGATGTTGCCTACTTTTTCTCTCCTGTGTATATGTCTGTTTCCTGTTCTTTGCATGTTTCAAGATTTTTTAAATTGAAAATTAGATATTTTGAAGGCAATATATTGTGGCAACTGTGGATGTTGACCCCCTCCTTCCTCTCTGGACTTGGTTTTTCAGGCATTTGCCTGTGTATGTGCTTGGTGACATGGCTGGACTGCAGAAGTGCATCTCTTTCCCCTGCAGTGTGGAGACTTTGGTGTCACTCCTCAGAGGGTGCAGCTAGAGTGTGGGCAAGGTCACTGGGATGCAGAGATGGCAGGAGGCCTCTCTGACCATTGGTATCCCTATCCTGCCATTAAGCTGTCTGTCTCACTGAATGTCACAGCCAGCCTGCTGTTTCTGATGATACCCAGGCATAAACAATGCACAGTCTTCTGGTCTGAGGCTTGCTGCCACCCAGAAGGCTCTTCTTAGCTCTCTCTCTCCCCTTGGTTTTCATGGGTGAACTGTGGTTTAGCCTGATGTGCTGAACTAAAAGGAGCAGTGTGAGGCCTGAACTTTCCTGCAGTGTTTCACATAAGGGCAGTTCCCTTGGGGAGCTCTCCCTGCACTGTCTTTTTGCCAGCAGGATCTCTGCATCTTCTTGGCTTGTTTTTCCTGAGGTGGTACCTGCTCTATGAATGAGCTGGATGGGGGCAGTCCGTAGGTGCTCTCAGCCTGCTCTCACGGGAGAAGCACTGGGCAGAGGAAGGGCACCCCAAATTCTCGTGACACTCACCAGGAATTTAGCTCCTTTGACTTGGAGTTGAGAAATGTTGGTGGCCTGCTCCCCTCATATGATTCCACACCTTTTGATAGGAAGGGAGGATGAGGAGAGGAAGCCCTATCTTCTTGGCCATACTCACCCCCCAGTGAGGGGAGCTCTGTCTAGCTAGGAGGGTGGTAGCAGACTCACTGTTCTCACAGTTTGGGTAAATTTTCTTGAATCAATATCTCTTCATTTGCTGAATGCACTGAGGACATTTCTGGAGATTATGATTTTTTTTGTTTTTTTTTTAAAATTACCTTTCACCTGTTTTACCTGCTTTGCTGCATGTGGATCTGCATGGTGCCTCGTGCTGCCATGCTGAGCACATGGGACCTTCCTCCCTGTTTCTGAACTAAGTTGATGCCTGTGGTTCTCAGACTTAGATGTGGTTGGTCACCTTGGAGGAACCTTAAAAATCCTGCTGTCTGGCAGATGGATTGTTTTGTGTTGATGTGAATGACATGGGTGAGAAGTGAGGGAAGACAGGACACCTGCTCTCTCTGAAGATTCTTTGCAGATGGGTTCTAGAGAAACACTAGCCTCATAAAGACAATGGAGCAAAATTCAACAGAGCTGGAAGCCAGTGCCCTTCACAGCATCATTTATAAACATATGTAATGGTTAAAAGCCTTTCAAATGGCACAAGAAGAATTCTTCTAGTGACACAAGGGTCAGGGCAGGTGACTGATGTAAAGCAAAATAGCTACTTAACTCAAATGTTCAGCAATTACAATATTCCATTGCATAATGGCATTTAAAAATATGCTTTTATTGATTTCAGAGAGGAAGGGGTGGGGGAGAGAGAGAGAGAGAGAGAGAGAGATCAATAATGAGAGAGAATCATTGATCAGCTGTCTCCTGCACATCCCACACTGGGGGTCAAGACTGTAACCTGGGCATATGCCCTGATTGGGTCTGAAACTTGGCCCTCCTGGTTCATAGGTTGATGCTCAACCACTGAGCCATGATGGCTCAGCTGTATAATGGCATTTTTTTAAATAATTAAATCTTTATTGTTCAGATTATTACTACAGTTCCTCTTTTT
>NW_005353326.1:1072993-1082177 GCF_000412655.1 Myotis brandtii
GGGTGGGGTCTCAGGGAATCAACAGGGTGGAGCAAACAGCTATGGCTGATCCTCAGTCCTGCCCTAAGAGGCCCCGCATCTCAGTGTCCCGGTAATTGCTGCAAGCACCTCTGAGAGAAAGTTGCCCGCGAGTTCCGTCTGATGCCAGACAGTCCAGTTTCTGCCCGTATGAGTCTGGGTCCCCAGAGACTCACCCGGAACTGGAGTTCAGAACAGTCGGGAGTTTGAGAATCCCTCCCGATTGAAAAAGACAAACGTGTCCTCAGTTGCCAGCCCTTTCCATGTGCGCCTCCGTACCTCTGCACTTTACTTCCGCACCTCCTCTGAGTCTCAGTGTGCTTTTCTCTTTCCTTCTAGTTGTAGAATTTCCACTTAGCCAGCCTTCCTGTGGTTCTGGATGATGTCCGTTTTGTTTTTTTATTGTATTTTTGAAGTGGTTGTGAGAGGCAGCAATTTCCGGTGTTTACCTATGCCGTCATCTTGGTTTCTCCAATTTGATTTATTCTTGAACAAACTTTGGAGGCAGTGTGATGTGCTTAGCCTAAAGAGAGGATCAAACCAGATGGGAGAAAGGAGACAGAAATCTCAGCTTTATGGTGCAACTTAACACGTGTTAATAACTGTGAATATGGCTCTATTTTTAAAAGCTCAATTAGCTTGTTTCCAATATGTAGGGGCAATAATTTCCTTTAGTTTCTGTGGTATCCATGTGTATGGTATCTGTTGTCAATCCTTATGATAGGAGTCAACATCATTTACTCCAAGTAGATTTTATTTTGCTTCTGAAATAGTACTGGAAAAGGTTTCCTTTGAAGGGTGATATTTGTGTGAAACCTAGCTTCGCACTGGGACACAGAAGCCTTTCTCTAGATTTGCAGTGTCCCACCCCCCAGGATGGGTGGCCTCTGGCTCTTGGGTGGACTGTCCACTCTGCTCCACCCTGAGGTCACCGTTGGGGGGACGTCAGTCAGGGACAGACGGGAGACCTGCACCCCTTGTAGCTCCCTCAGCCACTTGGTTCTCTTGGAACTCATTTTTGTCTTACACTTCTTGCAAAGAAATATGTGCTTGGTGTTCAAAATTCAAATAATATACAAGTATGTCAAGGTAAAACACCCCCCACTTCTAATTATAACCATAATTAGCAGTTCACCAGGAGTTTTCTGGATGTTTCTCTCAGTCCTCTGTGGCTCTGGCTTTGGCACGTGGGCTGGGGTGGGCTGTAGGCTGCCCCCGGCCTAGGCAGTTTCTACTCCCTGATGAACTGAGGGCTCTCCACCAGTGCTCTGAGCAGTGCACATGAAATGACATCACCCCATGGCTCTATTTCATTTTTTCTCTGCTGTTCTTTTTCCTAACATCTTGGGAGGACAGCCATCACCAAGACAGCCTTTTGTGGCTGTTGGGAAGAAATCAGTGCTTCGTAATCCAGTAACTGCAGTCTCTTGTGTGGCATTGTCTTGAACCAAGTTTGGGCCTTACCATTTCTGGCATGTGGTGCAATTTTGCAACAACCTCCTTTCGGTAGCACTTATCAGTTCTACCTGGGCTTTGCAACCACCCTTCAGTGAGATCAGGGTAAGACCCACCTGGGGAGTTGGGGTCCATGGACTGGAGAAGGCAGCCTCTTGTCTTGCGGCTTCTGCAGTCCTGGTGGGGACCCAGGGCTCAGCCTGGAGATGCATGTCTCTTGTCCAGGAATAATGTCCCCAGGTCCATGCTGTGGGGAGCAAGGTGGGCCAGGACTATGCCCGCCCCAGCATGGGCACACATGAGACCCAAAAGCAGATGGCCCATCATGCAGACAGAGAGACAAGTGCAGTGCTAGTAACCCCCTCTTATGTCCCCTCCTCTGGATGTGTGTGCCTGGGACCCTGGCCTTGTCTGTCCAGCCGCCAGCTCTCTCTGTACCCCAGGCATCCAAAGGGGTCCCCTCTCTGCACCCAGGAGGGACCCACGAATCCTTCTCCCAGAAGCCTATACAGCCTAGCATGCCCAGAGCCAGCTCCCCTTCCCAGTGCCCCCACTGAGCCTGGTTGGTGAGGCCAGGCCAGGCTGGCAGCCTCTCCTGCCTGAGCACCTGGCAGCCAGCAATCAGCCCAGGGCATCCCTTGGTCCTTCCCTTCCTCCTGGGTCTTCACCACCTGGCTAAGGGCCCCTTCCAGTCCTGCCATGCTGGGTATGTTCTGGAGCTGCTTCTGTGGCCTTCACTGCAGAGCAGGGGGCCCTGAAGGCTACACCAGGCCTTCTGCAGCCCCGCCTCCTCACCCAGGCTGTCATGCAGGCCACGCCTCCTTCCTGGTCTTTCTGGCACATTCTTCTTCTCTCCCAGCCCTCCCTCTCACCGCCTCTCCTCCCCTCACCCTAGCTTCTGGCTGTGGGTTTAGCCTCTCCCAGCAGAGGGAAGGGGGCAGGGGCACAGGGTGTGGGAGAGCTGGACACCCATTTGGGTTCTTTCATTTTCATTTGATCGCTTTATTTACTGACATGGTTTTTAGAGTTAACTTTGTGGATACAATTCAGTTCATTTTAAATGGGTGTGTAGCACTCATTGCCCAGTGATGCTGTTATTTCTTCACTTTAATATTGATGGGCATTTAGGTTCTTTTCAAAGTTTCTCCATCAAAAGCAATAGTGTGATTAAAAACCCTCTGTCCACCTATGAGCTGGGTGCTCATCTGGTTGCTGTCTTCAAACTATTTGCTTTTGCGCCTTCCCAGAATTCTAACCCTTACATTTTGTCAAAACTAAGCTCCAGACTTTATGTAGATTTCACTTGTTTAACCACCGATGTGCCCTTTTTGTTCCAGGACGTCATGCAGGCTGTGATAATGCCGGGTCGCTCCATCGCCCTGGCCGCCGTCTGTTTGCCACCAACATTCAGGAGGAACCCGGTGGAGCCCCGTCGATGTGTAAACTTGAGCAAATCATTGCAGCCACTCTGCACCTCAGGTCGCGCTGCTGTGAAAGGAGAAACCCTGGGTTGGGGGACCTAGTGAGACCCTGACCTGAAGCCCTGGGAAGCATTCCTACGTGTTTGTTTTCCAAGCGGGACATGCACTGGCTTCACCAGAGTCACACACCATACATCCTCCTTTCAAAACATTACAAGGGAATTAAATGCTCTTTTCCCAGAATATGCAACAGTATCTTTATGAGGACTGTGTATGATGACAAGAGGGACACTCTGCCACCCACTTGTTTTTGCATCCCTGATGATGGGAGTGTTGGTCCAAGGGCCAGGGTGGGTAGGGAAGGTAGTCACAGACCGGGGATCCTCAAAGCTGGAGTCTCCCCAGACAGACACACCATTTAAAGCCTCAAGGGACCTGGTGGGTGATGGGAATCTACTCTTACTGCCAAGACCCGTGAGGTGAACGTCACAGTTTCCATGCCTGCAGCTGGTACATGGATCATTGATGACACCATGTTGGCCAGGTGCACAGGACCCGCTGCAGGAATGGAACAAGGAGAGGGGACCTTCTGTGATTGCCAGAGATGTGCAGGGCCATGGGTTGCAGCTGGTGACCTGGGATTTGTCCCAAGTAAAAGAGTTGGGCAGAGCTTAAGGGCATAGTGGTCCAGGGATGCTGAGCCTCCCATCCTGGGACTGAAGACACAGCCTGTCCTGAGACAAGTAACCCAGAGAAAGAAGAGAAAAAGAGGGTAAACTATAGAGGACACAGGACAGGGAGGACAGAGGAGGAGTGAGCTCTGAGGACACAGGACAGGGAGGAGGACAGAGGAGAAGGGTGTGGCCAGGGCCTCTTGGGACAGTGATATCTGAAATGACGATTCCCTGAGTTTTCCCAAGGCCCCTGGCCCCGGGGCGGGCCGACAGGTGGTAGGTGACATCTCTTTGTAGAGGGTCCAGGGAAGGGTCGGGAGAATGAAGGATTGTGTCCTGAGTCGGATCCCTGTAGCCTCCCCAGCAGGAAGGATGCCATGGGCGTGGTGGCAAAGCAGCCTCTGGAGACTGTAGGACTCACCTCCTGGTCTCTTCAACAGACGTGCTATGAGGATATACACAGAAGGAGAACCATGGACAGCAGGTGGGGCGGGGGCGCATTCAGAACACAGCAGGGGCCGGCCTCCTGAAACCTCTTTGGGTTTCACACCACTGCACTCAGCTTTTTCTTTTTTTAAATCCTCACCAGAGGAGTGAGGGTATTTTTTCCATTGATTTTTAGAGAGTGGGAGGGAGGGAGGTTAGGGAGAGAGAGAGAGAGAGAGAAACATCAATTGATTGCTGCCCATATGCACCCTGACTCAGGGTTGAACCTATAACCTGGGTAGGTGCCCTGACCGGGAATGAATCGGCGACTTTTGTTGCATGGGACAGTGCTCCACCAACTGAGCACACCTCACTGCACTGGGCTTGTAGTTCTCTGAAAAGAGGGTAAAGAGCAGGTATGTGCACCTCCTCTGGGCCCCACTGCTTCCACGGTCATGTCCCAGGAGGTATGCAGCGTGAGCGTGCACGCATGTGCACCAGCTGTGGGTCCCTAGGGCCATGTTGTGGGGCTGAGCCCTCCTCGGGTTTTCCTTTCTCCTGGGGTGCTGTGGACCCAATGTGTCCCCTCAGGTTTCCATGGTGAGAGCTCTGCTCCACAATGTAATGTGGAAGGAGGTGAGGAGGTCAGATGAGGTCCTGAGGGTGGGCTCCCAGGATGGGACTAGCGTCCTTCTATGAAGAGGAAGAGCCAGAGCTCTCTCCACCACGTGAGGACACAGTGAGAAGGCATCGTTTGTGTCCCAGGAAGGGGCCCTCAGCAGAACTGATCTGCCAGGGCCTTCATTTCGGACTTGCAGCCTCAGGAACTGTGAGCAATAAATGGTGTTTAACCCTCAGTCTGTGGGGTTTGTTATGGCGACTTGAGATGACCGAGCCCTTGGAGCCATTCCCCAGGGGACCAAGGAGAGGCCTTGGGTCAGGTGGGGTGCAGGGGGCCTGCCCTGGGGCTGGGCAGGCAGGGTGGGGACAGGGGCAGTTGATGTGGGTGGCCTTAGGAGGGCTCCCCCCTCTCTGTCTCTGTCGCCCCGGCTCAGGGACAAATGTGGTCAGGGTGCCAGGTTGCCCTGGATTCAGAGGGGGGCACCTGGTGGGAGTCCTGGGGCCTCTCCTGGGAAGGGGCCCATCCCTGCCCCCAGGGGCCCAGGTGAGAGACTCATGTGTGGGCAGAGCCAGGGCAGCACACTGAGACAGCCACTGCACTCCGCCTGACCCAGGGCGCTTTCTGCAGGGGTGTCCATGGGTTGACCCCCACCATGGGTGGTACTGATCTGCACCCCCACCTCACCCCTGCCCCAGATCCAGCACTAGGGTGTGTGTCCTCGCTCAGCATCCAGCCCGGGTCCTGCCATCCTCGCACTCCCTCTGTGCCCTCTGCACTGGTGTGGAAACCACAGTTCTGAGCACAGACCAGTCACCCAATGTGGCCAGTGTCAGCTCAGCCAGTTGTTCCCCCTGGATGGTCCCAGGTCCCCTGGGCATGATCCTGGGTCCCCTTGGAGGTGGTCCCTGCGCTCCTGGGCTTCTTCCCAGCCTGCTCTCCAAGATGCTGGTCTGAGGAGGGGTCCCAACCAGCTGGGGCCCTGCCCCACCCGCATCATCATCATCATCGCTGAAAGACAGGGTCTCCTCCTTCCCCCAGCTACCCCGAGCCTCTGTGCTTTGCCTACCTAGGGCCTGGGGTGAAACTCAATAGGGGCAGTGACAGCCAGGCTATTTTGAAGCTGGGCTGGGCTGCCTGGCCAGTGGTGGGGGCAGGGTGGGGGCGGGCTCAGCCTTCTCCAGCTGACAGCGTCTGCCTGTCCTCTGTCCCTGTCCAGTCTGAGGACCGGCCAGAGTGCAGGCTGCGGGCAGGAGTCCTGCCGGTCCTGGGCCCTTAGAGGAAGGTGAGACCTGGTGGCTCTTGCTCCACCGTCTGAGCCCCTGGCCTGGGCGCTGCCCCGAATTCCCCTGTTGAGACAGGTGAGAAGGCAGAGTGGGCAGGGGTAGGGGCCATCCCATGGCCCCCCTCCCCTCCGCCCCCCCCCTCCCCGCAGGGTGGTTTGGCTGAAGGTCATGGTTCTGGGAGACTGTGAGGCCTGGGTAGGGTTCTGGCTAGGCCGTGCTGCTCCCTGGCTGGGGGCCTGGATTCCAGCCCCTGCCCCATCAGCGACCTGAGCTGGGCTCTCATGCAGGGAGGGAGCAGCCAAGCTGCGAGCCTGGGGCCTTGTGGCCCATTCTGATCCACGGGCCTGGGGTCTGGCTAGCCCTGCCCCCAGCTTGGCTGAGATGGATGCCCGCTGACAGCTGGGGCTATTTTGGGCCTGTTGGCTCAGTAGTGGGGACAGCCAGAGGAGTAGTGACACCTGACTCCAGGAAAGAATTTCCCCGTGGTGTCCGGGAAATAGGACCCTGGGTCTGGGGGCCGAAGATCCAGGAACTGCCCTTGAAGTCTTTTCTGGAGGGTGTGGGGGCAGCAGAGTGGGGAGTGCCAGGAGGACCTGCTGTCAGGTCCTCCCACCCTGGCTCATTTGGAAAATGGTCCAGGGCCACCTGAACCCACACCCGAGAGTGGCCAAGTGCTGGAGAAGCAAGTGGCCGGGCTAGGGCGAGGAGGGTGGGGAACAATCCCAGGTGGGGGGCGGTCTCAGCCCTGGGCCACTGAGGGATCCACAGGAAGCCACCTCCCAAGAAGGCATCTGGGGGAGGAGGGGCCTCCTGTGAGGCTGGGGCTCAGGTTCTGGCTGGGTTCCCCTCCTGAGGTCTGTCTCTGCCAACGTGGCAAGGGAAGGCGGAGGCCGCTGCCGATGTCCCTGTGCTCAGAGGTTGCCTTGTATGGCACCCTCCCTTGGTCTCCCAAACCAGAGAGGCTTCAGAGTCCTTGGGCATGTGCTCGGGGCGCCTGGCCCAGCTGACGGGTAGGGGTGCCTGCCTGGCGGGGTTGCCTTGGGGCTCTGAGGCTGCCATGTCTCGGTGAGCCTCCTCAGATCCCATGGGGTCTGCTGCATCAGGGGTAGGGAGTATTGGATCTAGACAGGGAACAGGATATCAGTAGGGTCCCCAGTGGCCTTAGAGGATCTCAGGATCTCTGCCCACCCTTGTCAGGCCAGGGGACAGCCTGTACATCTGCTGAGGCTGGGGTAGGCTCCCCCTAAGCACGAGCAGAGATGGGAGCTCCCTCCCTCCCTGTCCTTCTGGCACCAGAGGTCCAGGCTGTGAAGTTGCCCCCCGCCCGCCCCCCCTGCTCACTCATGAGCTGGGAGCAACTTCTCTGGCACCTGCTCTGGGTATGTGGGGGTGTGTGTGGGAGGTTCCATGTCCTGCCTTGGGGAACCCACACAATGACTATCTGATTTGGGGTGCTATTAGGAATAGCTCAGAGCTCAGGATCCCAGGAGTCCTGGTGTCAAAGTAACCCTTCCAAAGAGGGATGCCAAAGCCCTGGGGGGCATCCATGGAGGCGGAGCATTGGTGGCTGCCCTCCCAGGTCTTCCCAGGCCCTCCCTGCCAGGCCTTGTGGGGGCAGCTGGTGGGGTGGGGGACAGAGGTGCTGACTGCACAGTGAGTCAGCAGGCTGCTCTGGGCTCAGCCTCCTTGAGGGGGATTAAGGGGGATTAAGTGCTGAGTCACAGGACCAGCAGCAGAGGACCCAGAAACATCCCCCTATCCTCGGGTGGTGGGCAGCCCATGCCTGGAGGTTGGAGGTCCAGCTCCTAGGATGGAGGGAGTTAAAGCACTTGGTGCCAGCCCGGGGCCCAGTGAGGCCCACTGTGCTCCCTGTTCTTACAGAAGCCCCCTCACCCACCTGTTCTGGGGCCAGTGGGGGCTACCCCGGGTGGGTAGAGGCCAGAGTCACCTAAGACATTTAGCGCCCCTGGTGCCAGCCTTGTCTATGCAGGGTGCCCAGGCAGTGAAGCCGCGGAATGAAAGGGCTGGGTGCAGCCCCCCAGGTTGGGTTCAGCTAGCCAGCTGGCCTAGAGGTCCCTGGCTCTTCCTGGGGGATCCTCTGCTGTCCTCTGCAGGCACACTGCTGACTGGGCTGCCCAGATAGTCTTGCTCCAAAGGGAGGAGATAGGCACTCACAGTGAGGGGGCCAGGCAGCCTGCTGGGCTGAGGGTGCTGTCTTGTTAGGAAGAGCTTGCTTGGCTACAGAGTTTTCATTTCTTCTCTGCTCACTGATGGGCACAACCCCCCAGGGGTTTAGGGGGAGGGGAGCCCAGGAGAGGTGGACCAGAGTTGCTGCAGGTGGGACAGATCTGTGCATAGGGCTCCCTGTCATGGGCACCACAGGGCAAGGGGCCTGACATGCACACAGCCCCAGCTGGGGCCCAAAGGCTTGGGGGAAGCCACTTGGGGGAAGAACAGCAATAAGGGGAGATTAAGGGAACGCTGGGCTGAGGGCTGGAGGAAAGCCTGCGAGCTCGGGAGCAAAGAACCGCCCCCTCTGAGTGGAGGAGAGGCAGGCAGATCGCAGGTTCTGACCCCAGCAGCCAGAAGTCTGTGGGAGGAGACAGGACACCTAAGGCAGTTGGAGTGGCTCAGGGGGGCACAAGCAAGTCTGCTTATGCTTAGCAGGTGCTGTGGGGCTGGTGGAGGGAGAGGCTGGCGCTAAAGCCTGATGCCTCGCAGGGAGGGGGCAGCCTGGCTGCTGGCCTGGTGTTTGGGGCAGGTGCTCAGCTGGACCTGAAGTTGGGCAGCGGGACTGAAGCTGGGGGAGAGGCTGGAGATGCTTGCCCATTAAGAGAACCTGTGTGGGGGTGGAGCCAGACCCCAATGCTCAGAAAGGGGCAAATCCGCATTTCTGAACCACGTGCCTTCAGGTGATGTTGTCTGGGGTGGGGGCGGGGCACAGGACCTGGATGGGGGAGGGGCACGGGCAGGTGTCTAGCTGGGTTCATGGGTTCTCTGAGTGGCACTGATGGGTGAGGTGGCCCGGTGGGACAAGGTGGCGGGCTCTGAGTGTGCCGGGGGCTTGTCTTCATTATGACTTTTCACACCCACCTCACAGGTCCCCCCACCCCTTCCTTCCACCATGGATCATTCCTCATTCAGCGGCGCGCCCCGATTCCTGACCCGGCCTAAGGCCTTCGTGGTGTCGGTGGGTAAGGACGCCACGCTAAGCTGCCAGATCGTGGGCAACCCCACGCCGCAGGTGAGCTGGGAGAAGGACCGGCAGCCGGTGGAGGCGGGCGC
>NW_005353326.1:1082817-1086030 GCF_000412655.1 Myotis brandtii
GACCCGGCCTCGCCGCCGGGCGGGGGCACTCGCACCTGCACAGTGACCGAGGGCAAGCACGCGCGCCTCAGCTGCTATGTGACGGGCGAGCCCAAGCCCGAGACCGTGTGGAAGAAGGATGGGCAGCTGGTGGCCGAGGGCCGGCGACACCTGGTGTACGAGGACGCGCAGGAAAACTTTGTGCTCAAGATCCTCTTCTGCAAGCAGTCGGACCGTGGCCTCTACACGTGCACAGCGTCCAACCTCGTGGGCCAGACCTACAGCTCCGTGCTGGTCGTTGTGCGAGGTGAGCTGGGTGCCTGTCCGGCACACCTGCTGAAGGCACTGCCGGGAACGCAAGCTAGGCTCCGCCCTGTCTGTCCAGTAGTGGATTCGGAGCTGGAAGTCCTGACAGCTCTGTCTTTAACCAGCCCGCAAAATGCCTGTCCCCTCAGCCTGCCCCCTGTCTTTGTGAGTCACAAGAGTAAAGAAGAAAGTGCTTTGTCACCAGTACCCGCTCCCCATGGGAGCCGCTCCGAATGCCTGGTAGCTGAGCCTGCCCTGTGCAGAGTGAGGGTGAGCCAGGCATCACTCTCCCCTGGACGCTAAGGGGTGTGTGTCTCCCTGACGGGGGAGGGAAGGAGGGCAGGGGCGGGGACAAACCCTGTGCTTTGGAGGGCTTGGGCCCAGTGGCTGCGTGCAGCCTGAGGTGGCTCTGAGGCAGTTTGCAGGCTCTCGTCCAGGCCTGGGCAGGTGTGGGCAACACCGTCAGGTTTTGTTGGGAGGCCCCTTTACTCTTCCCTCCTAACACCAGCCTCTGGAGTGCTGGGGGTCCCAACTCCACCCTATTACACATCTCAACCACGATAGGATTTGAACAGGGTGCATGGATCTTCCCGCGCATGCCCCAGTTTCCTCATTCTGTGGAGTAAATGCCCCTCCACTGCGAGGGTCCCTGAGGAAGCTACAGGGAGAAGATGCGTGTGGCGCCATGGCGGGCCTCGGCCAGCGGGCCTTGGTCCTGCTGTCTTGCCTAGGGCTCTGGCAGGACCTGTTCCAGCGCTGAAGGCTGTAGCTTCACCTGCCTTTATTCTTCTTTCTCCTTCCAGACTGCTTCTATTTGGGGGCAGGGGCTCTTTTCTTTAATTTTTGTCTCCTCTCCCTGCCCCTCTCCAGTTCTCTCACTCACCCCTGCCCTGCAGCCCCTCCAACCCCTCCTGGGACTTCCTGCCCCCACCTCAGCACCTACTTGCCCTGCCCTGTGCCACCCACCACACTCCAGGTGCCCCCAGCCAAGTACCCCCTTTCTTTCCCTGCCCAGCCACCCTGCCCTGCTCATCAGCCCTCTCCCCTCAGAGCCCACAGTGCCCTTCAAGACGAGGCTGCAGGACCTGGAGGTGCAGGAGAAGGGGTCGGCCACGTTTCAGTGCGAGGTGCCGCTGCCGACCACGGAGGCCGTGTGGTACAAGGAAGAGACACGGCTGTGGGCCAGCGCCAAGTATGCCATCGAGGAGGCGGGAACAGAGCGCCGGCTCACTGTCCACAATGCTTCCACTGACGATGACGCGGTGTACATCTGCGAGATGGCCGAGGGCAGCCGCACGGTGGCCGAGCTCGCAGTACAAGGTGGGTGGGCAACACGACAGGGGGGTCCATGAAACTGGAGGGGGGGGGCAGGCTGTCCGGTTTGACTAACCCCTGGCTCTGGCCATCCTAGGCAACCTCACCCGAAAGCTCCCGAGAAAGACAGTGGTGCGAGTGGGGGATACTGCCATGTTCTGCGTAGAGCTGGCCAGGCCAGAGGGCCCGGTCCACTGGCTTCGGAACCATGAGGAGGTGGTGGCCGGGGGCCGAGTAGCCATCACCACTGAAGGCACATGCCACACGCTGACCATCTCCAAGTGCAGCCTGGAGGATGTGGGTGAGGTGGCCTTTGTGGCTGGGGACTGCCGGACGTCCACTCAGTTCTTGGTGTCAGGTAAGGGCCTGGAGTACCTCTCCAATGGAAGAGGTGCCCCTTGTCACCATCCGTGCTCTGGACCCAGGGCTGGCCCACATGTGCTCAGTAGCTGCAGGAAGGGTGTGGGGCTCATTGCGTTCAGGCTGTAGCTCTGGTAACCCTCAGACCCACAGATGTTTGCAGCCATCCCCCACTCTGGGCTCCCCAGGCGTTGACAAAATGGGAGACTTGGTAGCCTCTCATCCTACCAACCAAATTAGAGGTGCAGATTGTTCTAGAAGCACAGTGTGTTGTTGTGTGTGTGTGTGTGTGTGTGTGTGTGTGTGTGGTTGTCTTGTGTGAGCATGTCTTCTCTCTGTTGCCTTTAGTATCTACATTGTAGATTGAGCAGTGGTTCCCTCCCACTCCCGCCCTCCCCCACAGGGCTAACTCTTGGCTGGGGGGAGGGGGATGCCCCTCCATAGGGCTCCAGCACCTCAGGAGGGTCACTGTGCCCTGCTTCAGCCACTGTCTAGCCAAGACCCCAATGCACTGAACTGGAAGGTGTCTGTCCCCAAACCACATGGCCAGCTTATGGTGGCCCTGGGCCCAATGTGGCTGCTGCAACTAGAGAAATGGTCACAGGTTGGGACCAGGGATCATGGGCCTACAGCTTCCCCTCAGGCCGGCCTTCCACCTTGGCTGTGGCCATTTCAGACCATCAGAGCAGTGCCCCCTAGGAGGGCTGGAGATTCTGTGCCCCTCTCCTCCAGGGTGATCCTGGATCTGAGGTCAGGGAGGGGCTCCCAGTTGGTGACAAGGACCTGTGCTCTGCCCAGCCCCCAGGAAGCCACCACCACACACCCCTGAGGCCCCTGTGGTGAAGGCCAAGACAGAGAGTTCCGTGACTCTCAGCTGGTCCCCACCACCCCATGGGGACCGCCCTGTCACCATTGATGGCTATGTGGTGGAGAAGAAGCGATTGGGCACCTACACCTGGAGCCGATGCCATGAGGCCGAGTGGGTGGCTACACCTGAGCTGACTGTGGACTGTGTGGCTGAGGAGGGGGACTTCCAGTTCCGTGTGTCAGCTGTAAACAGCTTTGGCCAGAGCTCCTACCTTGAGTTCCCGGGGACTGTCCACCTGGGTAAGTATGGAAGGTTCTGTTCCCATTGGCTTCCAGGTAATGGCCTGCAGGGCGCGTGCTGCTGAATCACCCAGACTTAGAGCATAGCCCAGCCTTGGTGAGGCCACAGTGATTCATGGAGCCTCTTTATTGGCGGGGGTGGGGGTG